>NW_026998090.1:0-30016 GCF_035044405.1 Drosophila montana | reverse complement strand
TATTGATATATTGATATATTGATATATTGATATATTGATATATTGATATATTGATATATTGATATATTGATATATTGATATATTGATATATTGATATATTGATATATTGATATATTGATATATTGATATATTGATATATTGATATATTGATATATTGATATATTGATATATTGATATATTGATATATTGATATATTGATATATTGATATATTGATATATTGATATATTGATATATTGATATATTGATATATTGATATATTGATATATTGATATATTGATATATTGATATATTGATATATTGATATATTGATATATTGATATATTGATATATTGATATATTGATATATTGATATATTGATATATTGATATATTGATATATTGATATATTGATATATTGATATATTGATATATTGATATATTGATATATTGATATATTGATATATTGATATATTGATATATTGATATATTGATATATTGATATATTGATATATTGATATATTGATATATTGATATATTGATATATTGATATATTGATATATTGATATATTGATATATTGATATATTGATATATTGATATATTGATATATTGATATATTGATATATTGATATATTGATATATTGATATATTGATATATTGATATATTGATATATTGATATATTGATATATTGATATATTGATATATTGATATATTGATATATTGATATATTGATATATTGATATATTGATATATTGATATATTGATATATTGATATATTGATATATTGATATATTGATATATTGATATATTGATATATTGATATATTGATATATTGATATATTGATATATTGATATATTGATATATTGATATATTGATATATTGATATATTGATATATTGATATATTGATATATTGATATATTGATATATTGATATATTGATATATTGATATATTGATATATTGATATATTGATATATTGATATATTGATATATTGATATATTGATATATTGATATATTGATATATTGATATATTGATATATTGATATATTGATATATTGATATATTGATATATTGATATATTGATATATTGATATATTGATATATTGATATATTGATATATTGATATATTGATATATTGATATATTGATATATTGATATATTGATATATTGATATATTGATATATTGATATATTGATATATTGATATATTGATATATTGATATATTGATATATTGATATATTGATATATTGATATATTGATATATTGATATATTGATATATTGATATATTGATATATTGATATATTGATATATTGATATATTGATATATTGATATATTGATATATTGATATATTGATATATTGATATATTGATATATTGATATATTGATATATTGATATATTGATATATTGATATATTGATATATTGATATATTGATATATTGATATATTGATATATTGATATATTGATATATTGATATATTGATATATTGATATATTGATATATTGATATATTGATATATTGATATATTGATATATTGATATATTGATATATTGATATATTGATATATTGATATATTGATATATTGATATATTGATATATTGATATATTGATATATTGATATATTGATATATTGATATATTGATATATTGATATATTGATATATTGATATATTGATATATTGATATATTGATATATTGATATATTGATATATTGATATATTGATATATTGATATATTGATATATTGATATATTGATATATTGATATATTGATATATTGATATATTGATATATTGATATATTGATATATTGATATATTGATATATTGATATATTGATATATTGATATATTGATATATTGATATATTGATATATTGATATATTGATATATTGATATATTGATATATTGATATATTGATATATTGATATATTGATATATTGATATATTGATATATTGATATATTGATATATTGATATATTGATATATTGATATATTGATATATTGATATATTGATATATTGATATATTGATATATTGATATATTGATATATTGATATATTGATATATTGATATATTGATATATTGATATATTGATATATTGATATATTGATATATTGATATATTGATATATTGATATATTGATATATTGATATATTGATATATTGATATATTGATATATTGATATATTGATATATTGATATATTGATATATTGATATATTGATATATTGATATATTGATATATTGATATATTGATATATTGATATATTGATATATTGATATATTGATATATTGATATATTGATATATTGATATATTGATATATTGATATATTGATATATTGATATATTGATATATTGATATATTGATATATTGATATATTGATATATTGATATATTGATATATTGATATATTGATATATTGATATATTGATATATTGATATATTGATATATTGATATATTGATATATTGATATATTGATATATTGATATATTGATATATTGATATATTGATATATTGATATATTGATATATTGATATATTGATATATTGATATATTGATATATTGATATATTGATATATTGATATATTGATATATTGATATATTGATATATTGATATATTGATATATTGATATATTGATATATTGATATATTGATATATTGATATATTGATATATTGATATATTGATATATTGATATATTGATATATTGATATATTGATATATTGATATATTGATATATTGATATATTGATATATTGATATATTGATATATTGATATATTGATATATTGATATATTGATATATTGATATATTGATATATTGATATATTGATATATTGATATATTGATATATTGATATATTGATATATTGATATATTGATATATTGATATATTGATATATTGATATATTGATATATTGATATATTGATATATTGATATATTGATATATTGATATATTGATATATTGATATATTGATATATTGATATATTGATATATTGATATATTGATATATTGATATATTGATATATTGATATATTGATATATTGATATATTGATATATTGATATATTGATATATTGATATATTGATATATTGATATATTGATATATTGATATATTGATATATTGATATATTGATATATTGATATATTGATATATTGATATATTGATATATTGATATATTGATATATTGATATATTGATATATTGATATATTGATATATTGATATATTGATATATTGATATATTGATATATTGATATATTGATATATTGATATATTGATATATTGATATATTGATATATTGATATATTGATATATTGATATATTGATATATTGATATATTGATATATTGATATATTGATATATTGATATATTGATATATTGATATATTGATATATTGATATATTGATATATTGATATATTGATATATTGATATATTGATATATTGATATATTGATATATTGATATATTGATATATTGATATATTGATATATTGATATATTGATATATTGATATATTGATATATTGATATATTGATATATTGATATATTGATATATTGATATATTGATATATTGATATATTGATATATTGATATATTGATATATTGATATATTGATATATTGATATATTGATATATTGATATATTGATATATTGATATATTGATATATTGATATATTGATATATTGATATATTGATATATTGATATATTGATATATTGATATATATATATATATATCAAGTATCTTTCATTTTATAGCTACCACCACCTCCTCGCTTCCACTTCATAGATAAAAATCAAGTAAAAACATCAACAATTTAAATGCAATTGACTTGTTGATAATACACGAATAGAATACCATAGAATAATATAAGAAGAAAATTTCCTTAAGATCAGTTAAGAAACACAAAAGTTATGTGCGCACGTGCTAGCAGCAGCTAGCGCAAATTCCAAGAATTTCTGTATACAGCATTGCAATTGCGATTGTATTGTTTTCTTATACTCAATTATTGGTGTGGCTGGTGAGTAGAGGTGGCGGCAAGTGATGCGGTTAGTTGCGAGTTCGAACCCTGCCAAGGGAATAACTGTTTTTTCTTTTATATCTTCTTTATTACTACTAAAGCAAACGAGCGCGTAGCGCGGTCTGCATTTGGTGTTGGAAGAAGTGGGTTCAGGGTATCCCCTAGTCGGCAGCTCCCGACTAGAACCTCTTACTTGTTTCAAGTTTAATTACTAATTGCTATTTTTTCGTGTTAGAATCCGGAAAAGATTTCTTCGGTACTTACAAAAGTGAGCTGTTATATGCTGATACAGACGGTTCGACTATTTTGTCGTTAATTAACTTATGTACCTGTGCTTGAATTTCTTCTTTTTGACTATGAGGACGTCTATAATTTGTAATGTAAATGGGCTTTTCATCCTTCAATCTTACTTTTTGTTTGTAGAAATTATTCGTTGTTGTAGATTCGGTTTCAAGTCCGAATACATCACTACATTGAGTGCATAAGCTTATTAACTTTGATTTGAACTTTGGAGGAAAGTTTTTTGAAAGTTTAGATATTACAGTTTTTCTCTGTTTTCTGTTTGTTTTAACTACGTCATAGTTTAAAAGTGATTCATATTTTAAGTTATTTATATTGACTCTTATAAAAGTGTTTTGAAAGGTTGCGATGGTATTTGAAATGTAAATACCATGTTGAATTTCGAAGTTTGAAATTAATATCCTGTCTTCTTTTGAAATTTATTCGATTTTTCGGACAATTTGGTCTCTTGCTGGCAGAATTGTTGAGCTATTGCCAGAACTGTATGTTATAGGAACATAAATCGGAAAATTTAAATTGTTTGGTCTAATTATAAGCCAGTCTTCAGATGGCTTAAAGTCCAATTGACAGTTGTATTTCTTAATCAAATGGATTCCTAATAATTCGTCACATGGAATTGCAAATTGTAAATCTACAATATGAAAATCATGTATTTATCTGTTTGTATCTCAATTGAAGTTAACGGCATTTCTCACCATCTCGGAATCACCTGGCGAAGCTAGCTCACTGATGCAGATGCAATTCAACCTCGTCAACGACTGGCAAAAGCGGTGGAATATTACAGTCAATGGCGACAAGTCAACTGCGACCACCTTTGCACTCCGCTCGGGTAACTGTCCACCAGTTCAACTAGACGGAGTCACAATACCAGAAGAACCCACTCCTAAATATCTTGGAATAACGTTAGACAGGAAACTCACCTGGAGGGCACACCTAATAAAAAAGCGAAACCAGTGTGAGCAGCGGCTAAAAGCCTACTACTGGCTTATGGGCAGGAGATCAAGGCTTTCCACCTCCTCCAAGATTCTGACCTACGAGGCGAACATCACACCAATCTGGACCTATGGAATCCAGCTCTGGGGTACAGCCTGCAGGTCTAATATCCGGATCATTCAAACATTCGAAAACAAAGCATTACGCATCGCTACAAACGCACACATATATCATGATAACGCCACCATCCACGATGTTCTCAAGTTCCCCTGGTTAAAAGACGAGATTGCCAAAAGCAGCAGACGATATATCCAGCGATTACACAACCATCCAAACACACTAGCCATTTGTCTGCTAGACAACAGCCAACAAATAAGAAGACTCTGCAGAGCCCACCCACTGGAACTCTCATGGGAGAATATAGCCATTTGACCTTCCGTCATGGAATAACATAGCCATTTAAGAACAACACCTAAACTAAGTTCAATACATGAAATACACATAAGCTAAGTTTATAATTATACAATTTAATGGTTGTCTACAAAGGATAGTGTAAAATCAATAAACACACTACAACTACAAAAAAAAGGGCACAGTTTTTGGTCATTGCCTCTACTGCTTGGGCGTTTATAAAAGCTCCTTCTAAATTTTTTGTTAAATTCTCAACTTCTTGTGTGTAAGTGTTAGCAGTTTTGTTCTTTTGTTGTAGGCTTAGGAGTTTGGCTGATAGTACTTCAACTGATTCTCCCTTTACCGTTCTTGATAATTTTGCGATGATTTCCACAATTGTTTTTTCATCGCTTATCAAGTTTCTTGCATGGCCTTTTAGTTTAATCTTGATTAGACTGACAGCTGTTTCTTCATGATCTCCTTTTAGTGAGTCTTTAAGACTGAAGGCGTCTTTGAAGCTTTGTAAGTTTTCTGCCTTTCCATCAAACTCTGGTAAGAGTGATGAGTCTAGTTTTAAAAACTCTTTTACTGTCTGTGCCATGTTTACTATTTATATCGCTTCTACTTGTTCGTTTTTCGTTGATTGTGTCAAGAGTGACTAATCAAACTTTTCCGGTGTTTTAAATACGGATGGTAAATAAAGCTGAAGATTATATTTTTCGTTTAAATTTACCAGCTTATTCCTTAGACGTTGTAAAGTGTCTGAAGTTTACACTCTGGACTTAACAGTTTATGTTGCCACTCATTAATTAAACTTTTGATTTTATTGTATTCATATACAAGGATCTCAGTGTGTTTGATTACTGTGGATTGTAAAACTGGTTCGCTTTTATTTAGGCACTTATACGATTTTTCAAAATTTGATCTATGCAGCTTTATTGTCTCGACTATTTAGTACCATTCCATGTGGCACTTCCTTACTTAAATATTTTTATTTGTGCAATCGCACCATTATTATTGTTTCTGGGTGTTCTTCAGTAATTATTTTTACTGAGACATGTAGCAACGTACTTAGGATTATTCCCTTTTCAATTTTTTGGCAATGTACTAACCGACTTGTGTTAGTCGAAGGTATCAATATATTCATTTTCGAATTCATTGTCTGTAATGTAGTACGTTTAGTGCGCGAATACGAAAATCTGGTTCATCTCTATATGTGAGCTTAATAAGTATTTCAATATCTGTCATATTAATATTATTTATATTTTGATATCTTTTCTTTGTTAATATTATATATATGCTTAGACTTTGTCTAGTCCATCTGCTCTACTTATATAACGTTTCTTTATTTTCTTAGTATACATTGCATACACTTTTAATGATAATGAAATAACAGATAGAACGGTGATTATTATTAACAGAACTGTTATATCTTCTAAATTTTCTCAATGATCAATTACTTTAACGTTATTTATTACATTAGCGGCTGATTTTTCAACCTTTGAGCCCATTTTAATTGGAATTTGGAATATTGATCGTATTGAAGATTTTACAAATTGCAAATTGTAAATCTACAATATGAAAATCATGTATTTATCTGTTTGTATCTCAATTGAAGTTAACGGCATTTCTCACCATCTCGGAATCACCTGGCGAAGCTAGCTCACTGATGCAGATGCAATTCAACCTCGTCAACGACTGGCAAAAGCGGTGGAATATTACAGTCAATGGCGACAAGTCAACTGCGACCACCTTTGCACTCCGCTCGGGTAACTGTCCACCAGTTCAACTAGACGGAGTCACAATACCAGAAGAACCCACTCCTAAATATCTTGGAATAACGTTAGACAGGAAACTCACCTGGAGGGCACACCTAATAAAAAAGCGAAACCAGTGTGAGCAGCGGCTAAAAGCCTACTACTGGCTTATGGGCAGGAGATCAAGGCTTTCCACCTCCTCCAAGATTCTGACCTACGAGGCGAACATCACACCAATCTGGACCTATGGAATCCAGCTCTGGGGTACAGCCTGCAGGTCTAATATCCGGATCATTCAAACATTCGAAAACAAAGCATTACGCATCGCTACAAACGCACACATATATCATGATAACGCCACCATCCACGATGTTCTCAAGTTCCCCTGGTTAAAAGACGAGATTGCCAAAAGCAGCAGACGATATATCCAGCGATTACACAACCATCCAAACACACTAGCCATTTGTCTGCTAGACAACAGCCAACAAATAAGAAGACTCTGCAGAGCCCACCCACTGGAACTCTCATGGGAGAATATAGCCATTTGACCTTCCGTCATGGAATAACATAGCCATTTAAGAACAACACCTAAACTAAGTTCAATACATGAAATACACATAAGCTTAGTTTATAATTATACAATTTAATGGTTGTCTACAAAGGATAGTGTAAAATCAATAAACACACTACAACTACAAAAAAAAGGGCACAGTTTTTGGTCATTGCCTCTACTGCTTGGGCGTTTATAAAAGCTCCTTCTAAATTTTTTGTTAAATTCTCAACTTCTTGTGTGTAAGTGTTAGCAGTGTTGTTCTTTTGTTGTAGGCTTAGGAGTTTGGCTGATAGTACTTCAACTGATTCTCCCTTTACCGTTCTTGATAATTTTGCGATGATTTCCACAATTGTTTTTTCATCGCTTATCAAGTTTCTTGCATGGCCTTTTAGTTTAATCTTGATTAGACTGACAGCTGTTTCTTCATGATCTCCTTTTAGTGAGTCTTTAAGACTGAAGGCGTCTTTGAAGCTTTGTAAGTTTTCTGCCTTTCCATCAAACTCTGGTAAGAGTGATGAGTCTAGTTTTAAAAACTCTTTTACTGTCTGTGCCATGTTTACTATTTATATCGCTTCTACTTGTTCGTTTTTCGTTGATTGTGTCAAGAGTGACTAATCAAACTTTTCCGGTGTTTTAAATACGGATGGTAAATAAAGCTGAAGATTATATTTTTCGTTTAAATTTACCAGCTTATTCCTTAGACGTTGTAAAGTGTCTGAAGTTTACACTCTGGACTTAACAGTTTATGTTGCCACTCATTAATTAAACTTTTGATTTTATTGTATTCATATACAAGGATCTCAGTGTGTTTGATTACTGTGGATTGTAAAACTGGTTCGCTTTTATTTAGGCACTTATACGATTTTTCAAAATTTGATCTATGCAGCTTTATTGTCTCGACTATTTAGTACCATTCCATGTGGCACTTCCTTACTTAAATATTTTTATTTGTGCAATCGCACCATTATTATTGTTTCTGGGTGTTCTTCAGTAATTATTTTTACTGAGACATGTAGCAACGTACTTAGGATTATTCCCTTTTCAATTTTTTGGCAATGTACTAACCGACTTGTGTTAGTCGAAGGTATCAATATATTCATTTTCGAATTCATTGTCTGTAATGTAGTACGTTTAGTGCGCGAATACGAAAATCTGGTTCATCTCTATATGTGAGCTTAATAAGTATTTCAATATCTGTCATATTAATATTATTTATATTTTGATATCTTTTCTTTGTTAATATTATATATATGCTTAGACTTTGTCTAGTCCATCTGCTCTACTTATATAACGTTTCTTTATTTTCTTAGTATACATTGCATACACTTTTAATGATAATGAAATAACAGATAGAACGGTGATTATTATTAACAGAACTGTTATATCTTCTAAATTTTCTCAATGATCAATTACTTTAACGTTATTTATTACATTAGCGGCTGATTTTTCAACCTTTGAGCCCATTTTAATTGGAATTTGGAATATTGATCGTATTGAAGATTTTACAAATTGCAAATTGTAAATCTACAATATGAAAATCATGTATTTATCTGTTTGTATCTCAATTGAAGTTAACGGCATTTCTCACCATCTCGGAATCACCTGGCGAAGCTAGCTCACTGATGCAGATGCAATTCAACCTCGTCAACGACTGGCAAAAGCGGTGGAATATTACAGTCAATGGCGACAAGTCAACTGCGACCACCTTTGCACTCCGCTCGGGTAACTGTCCACCAGTTCAACTAGACGGAGTCACAATACCAGAAGAACCCACTCCTAAATATCTTGGAATAACGTTAGACAGGAAACTCACCTGGAGGGCACACCTAATAAAAAAGCGAAACCAGTGTGAGCAGCGGCTAAAAGCCTACTACTGGCTTATGGGCAGGAGATCAAGGCTTTCCACCTCCTCCAAGATTCTGACCTACGAGGCGAACATCACACCAATCTGGACCTATGGAATCCAGCTCTGGGGTACAGCCTGCAGGTCTAATATCCGGATCACTCAAACATTCGAAAACAAAGCATTACGCATCGCTACAAACGCACACATATATCATGATAACGCCACCATCCACGATGTTCTCAAGTTCCCCTGGTTAAAAGACGAGATTGCCAAAAGCAGCAGACGATATATCCAGCGATTACACAACCATCCAAACACACTAGCCATTTGTCTGCTAGACAACAGCCAACAAATAAGAAGACTCTGCAGAGCCCACCCACTGGAACTCTCATGGGAGAATATAGCCATTTGACCTTCCGTCATGGAATAACATAGCCATTTAAGAACAACACCTAAACTAAGTTCAATACATGAAATACACATAAGCTAAGTTTATAATTATACAATTTAATGGTTGTCTACAAAGGATAGTGTAAAATCAATAAACACACTACAACTACAAAAAAAAGGGCACAGTTTTTGGTCATTGCCTCTACTGCTTGGGCGTTTATAAAAGCTCCTTCTAAATTTTTTGTTAAATTCTCAACTTCTTGTGTGTAAGTGTTAGCAGTTTTGTTCTTTTGTTGTAGGCTTAGGAGTTTGGCTGATAGTACTTCAACTGATTCTCCCTTTACCGTTCTTGATAATTTTGCGATGATTTCCACAATTGTTTTTTCATCGCTTATCAAGTTTCTTGCATGGCCTTTTAGTTTAATCTTGATTAGACTGACAGCTGTTTCTTCATGATCTCCTTTTAGTGAGTCTTTAAGACTGAAGGCGTCTTTGAAGCTTTGTAAGTTTTCTGCCTTTCCATCAAACTCTGGTAAGAGTGATGAGTCTAGTTTTAAAAACTCTTTTACTGTCTGAGCCATGTTTACAATTTATATCGCTTCTACTTGTTCGTTTTTCGTTGATTGTGTCAAGAGTGACTAATCAAACTTTTCCGGTGTTTTAAATACGGATGGTAAATAAAGCTGAAGATTATATTTTTCGTTTAAATTTACCAGCTTATTCCTTAGACGTTGTAAAGTGTCTGAAGTTTACACTCTGGACTTAACAGTTTATGTTGCCACTCATTAATTAAACTTTTGATTTTATTGTATTCATATACAAGGATCTCAGTGTGTTTGATTACTGTGGATTGTAAAACTGGTTCGCTTTTATTTAGGCACTTATACGATTTTTCAAAATTTGATCTATGCAGCTTTATTGTCTCGACTATTTAGTACCATTCCATGTGGCACTTCCTTACTTAAATATTTTTATTTGTGCAATCGCACCATTATTATTGTTTCTGGGTGTTCTTCAGTAATTATTTTTACTGAGACATGTAGCAACGTACTTAGGATTATTCCCTTTTCAATTTTTTGGCAATGTACTAACCGACTTGTGTTAGTCGAAGGTATCAATATATTCATTTTCGAATTCATTGTCTGTAATGTAGTACGTTTAGTGCGCGAATACGAAAATAATAAGTATAAGTATAAGTATAATAAGTTAATAAGTATTTCAATATCTGTCATATTAATATTATTTATATTTTGATATCTTTTCTTTGTTAATATTATATATATGCTTAGACTTTGTCTAGTCCATCTGCTCTACTTATATAACGTTTCTTTATTTTCTTAGTATACATTGCATACACTTTTAATGATAATGAAATAACAGATAGAACGGTGATTATTATTAACAGAACTGTTATATCTTCTAAATTTTCTCAATGATCAATTACTTTAACGTTATTTATTACATTAGCGGCTGATTTTTCAACCTTTGAGCCCATTTTAATTGGAATTTGGAATATTGATCGTATTGAAGATTTTACAAATTATTACGAATTCATTTTTTTTTTATTCTATTTTGTTTATTATGATTGGTACATGTACATTCATATGTTTGTGTTTAAAAAAAATGGGTTTTGACAATATGTTTGTTTAAATTTTTAAAAAAGGCCTTTGTGTTTGTTTCTCAAGTTGCCTACTTCGATCAGCGCAGTGATCTCCTCTCTAATGTTTCGTACAACTTATTAGCACTCTGCCTTGACGCACTCAACAAAGTGGCCTGTCATTATAATATTATAATACATCTCTATATATAAAACTGTTTCTCCTGACTGACTGACTGACTGACTGATTGGTGATCAACCCAAACCGTAAGAGCTAGGAAGCTGAAATTTTCACTGTAGCTACCTTATGTGATGTAGGTGCACGTTAAGACGGGGTTTCGGGAAATTCCACCCGCAAGTGTGGAAAAATCGCGAAAAATGTTTGTATGTAACTTTTTTGTTTACCATCCGATCGGCCTCAAACTTATTTTCAAAGATCTTTGTTCAAATTCATTTGAGGGGTGTTTCACACTTTTCGAAAAATCCGTTCCTCCTTGGTGGAAATGGAGGTCAAAGATTTGGTGGGTGACGTTTCGCGCTCAAATTCATTTCCAGAGATCTAAAAGAAAAATCATTTGATACGTGTTTGGTGCGGTTAGCGTTGCCGGTGCAGGTCATCGCACCGGCCGGGCTGAATAGTGGTCCCTCGCTGTCTTCTGGGCACCTTTTAGGTTGCCTGGGCTGCAGCTTCTTCTCTGTATTTTGAATATAAGTTTTATTAGACAAGTTCTTTATACGTTAAGTGGAAGGCGTTTTCGTTTGTGTTTTTTGGTTTGGTTTTTTATCTTTTAATTTAATTTCATTACTTGCGCCTGTTCATTGGCTGTTGTTCGTCTTGCCCTATACTCATCAAGCGCGATGCGTTTAAACTTTGGAACTTTTGACACAAGCGAAAATAAACCCTATACTCACTTTTCTCACGTTCAAGATTATTGTTCTTTTTCGCTGATGCACTTCGTTATCCCGCGCCGTTGAAGATTAGTTCTTTCTTTCTTAGTTCTTTTCGTTCTACTGCCTCCAGGCCGGCAATCGTGATCATGTCACGGTCGCCATGTAATAAAAATATATTTTGAAACGGTAAGCACATCAGTGCTGTTTTGTATCTTTGTTCAGAATGATTTTATTCAAAGTTAAGGGTATGTATGGATACATGTTTGTACTTATGCTGTTATCGGTTAACAGCTACAAAGAGAGAGAGAGAGCGGGTGTACTCATACATGTGGGCGCTCACTCTCAGCGGTTATCCGTTGGTCAACGGTCTTACGCTGTCTTGGCCTGCAAAAGAGGCATCATGTTACTTATGTGCGCAGCACTGTATGTATGTATGTGCATACATATATACGATTATATTTATGCTATGCGCTTGAGTCTGTACTATTATCTTTGTTTATACTTTCAAAAAAGTGTTACAAATTGAGTTATGTACTATATGTATGAATACACTACAAAGGGGAGAATTATTAGATTCTGCGCATCTGTATGAAACGCTACTAGCGAGAAACAGAATATTGATTACAGAAATACAAAACCTAATGCCCACTATCACACTCGCCAAATCCAATATAATAAATCCCGTAATTTTAATAGATCCCGTAATTTTTGATGACAATGATTTGAAGTCTATTTTTGCCGAACAGCTCACAGAGGTCCCTATAGTTAGTTTAATGGCAGTATCTACTATTAGAGTATTTCAATCCAATAGCAACCTTTACATATTAATCGACTATCCTAAGGTTAAGGGTATCTGTAAGAAGGTCATAATATTTCGCGTGACACAAAACAACACCGTACTGGAAATGCATGACAACGTAGTTGAGGAATGCAACGATGGAATCTTAGCTGTCACAGAGTGAACTACAAACAACTATGCGACGTTCTGCAAACAGGCAACACATGAAACATGTGCTAGCGGAGTACATGCAGGCGGATCAGCTGTATGCCACAAGCAACCCAGTCACTTAGAGCCGATCACGCTAGTGGATGAGGGGATAATCAACGTCAACGATCAATTCGCAAGAGTCAGCGTAGAAGACGGGCCCATGATAACAACATAGGGGGCTCTGCTCGTCACATTCGATCGCATAGCTATAATAAACAACACTAAATATTTCAATCACAGCAAAGCTGAAAGCAATGTGCTGAACATCCCGGGACACGATCATGTGCTAAGTCTACCACTGGTGCAGCGGATGAATGAGCACAACCTACATGTCACCCCGGAGCTCAGGAACGAAGTTACATCCGGCATTGGCCGTATAAATTAATAATTATAATCTTTGCATTACTGAGCCACAAGGCCAGTGGTTAAGGAGAACTAGTCATTCTCCCTCATCTTTGTAACCATCGACGTCGTGACACCATTCTCAGGAAGACGATATTGTCTAATTTAAATAAGCAATCGAGCTTTTAGGACCTAATAATTGCAATTCTGTTACAAATATTACTCTGTTCGAACCCTGCTGACTGTTTAGTAGCAGGTTACCAAGGCCTTTCGCCGAAATGTATTTATTTGCAGTAAGATAAATAACTTCTTTGCATTACTCTTTGAACAATTCATGCCTCGCACACATATGGGCACGTATTCAAGAAAATACCAGACGGACGCTGCCAATGTCGTTGTTGTTCGCTGCCTGGCTGTGCTCAATTTCAGCGATAACAATATTTGAAAAGTGATACTGAAAGTCATCTTTTACACTATAGCCTTCATTCATGCGCTTTTGTAACAATGTTACCATACAAACGGGACCTGAAGGCTGATGTATCTTCTTAAGATCATACCCCATGGATTTTGCCCATTGACCTTTTTACTCCACTTATTTGTGATCCGCACATCGACACGAATAACACAGCTAGTGCTTTATCGTTGCTTTGGCTCCACGACCTGTATGCTGCACTAGTCACATCCTCTTGCTTGTCAAAAATCTTGATGTACTAATATGCTCCTCATTAACACTTTCATAAATACCGTTACTAAGTTTTTCAAAATTAATAACTAATTTTCACTTATTCACACACATTCAAGTTAACTTGGTTTATTTATTGCACTTGCATCTATGCACCTTTTGTAATTGGTTTTTATTTTCACCACTGTTCTTTTCATTTCTTTTGCCGAAAGAATACTGCCTGTGAATATTGCCTGGGTTATATATTGTTGGCGGAGTAATAAACGCAGCGGTCACAATCGCGAAAATAAGGAACAGCTTCGATTAGAAGTAGCAGAGAGACTATTTTATTCGTTTTACATATGCACTTGCTGCTAATGCGGCAGGGATGCCACTCTGATACATTATTGATAGCATCACCAGATCAATCAATTATGATCCTCATATATATGCAAAATCTTATCGACATCGGACCGCTTTTTCACATAGCTCTCATGGGAAAGATGGGTCGAAAAGAAGGTGTTATATTCTGGTTTCAAAGATGTTTTCATCAGCATATACAATCTTATTATTCTTACATATCTGCAAATCGTATATGTCTAAAAGGGTATTAAGTCTTCGGCGTACCGAAAATATCCTTACTCTATGATTTTTTTAAAGATAACTTGATCAAACTAGGCACTTATTAGTACAACTGTGATCCCCATACTATATACCACTATATCATACAGCTCCCATAGAAAAGATCGGTAGCAAAATATTTTCTTTTATAGCAAATTATTCTGTTTTTAAGCTATTATTATCAAACCAGCATCACGAAATTGCATAAGGAAATGTTTACAAGCGTTTTAAATTTTCGGCGTGCCGCTGGACGTGGCGTTCAAGATATTATGCTTGATGGAATATTTAACCACGGCGGGGAACTAATAAAAATGTTAAATGCTACAATGTTACAATATGAAGCACAATCTAATCTTAGTAATCTGCAAAGAAAATTGTGTGAATATAAATTTTAATCCTAGCATATAATTTTTGAAAACAATACTTTCATCGAAATATATTTCATTGAAAAAAACACAAATTTAAAGCTAAAAAAATATAAAAGTGAAAACTAAATTTTAGTAAAATTTGCATTTCTTCTCTCTCAGAATGTCATTGTCAGCCAAAGATAATATAAAGAAGGGTTCCACACAGTTAAGCCATATATGTGAGCTGAATATCAAGAAACAGTCTTCACACCGTCGCCTTGTATCTGTTATTGCGACTATCTCAAGGGCTTCACGTAACTCTGAAACAATTTACAACATGCTATTGAAAGGCGTAAATATCTTTCGATTGAATTTTTCCCACGAGTCACATGAATCTCATACTCAAACTATTGAGCTAGTTAATAAAGCCCTGCAACGTATAAAGAACGAGTTAGGTCAAACCGTTTCTGTAGCATTTGCTGTAGACACCCGTGGGCCGCAGATTCGCACCGGTTTATTGGATGGTGGAAATGAAATTTTATTACGTAATGGGGAAAATATACGTTTATCCATTAATCGAGATCTTTACGACAAAGGAAGTAAGGAAGCCATCTACGTGGACTACCCAAACATTATTAATGTTGCAAAGCCAGAAGATCGAGTTTTTGTTGATGACGGAAAAATATTTCTAACTATTCTCGAGGTTGGTGTGGATGGGCTCGTCTGCGAGGTGATTCAAGGTGGTGTTCTAGGCAACAATTGCAATGTTATACTACCTGAAGTGGAGATCGACTTGCCCGCTGTTTCTGAGAAGGACATGGACGACTTACAGTTTAGTGTGAGGGCAAATATAGACATTGTTTTCGCTTCGGGAGTGCGGAGTGCAAAGAATATTAAAGAGTTACGTTCTGTGCTTGGTGATAAAGGCAAGTATATTAAGATCATAGCTAAGGTGGATAGCAAGATTGCACTGGGTCGAGTACCAGAAATAATGAGCGCATCGGATGGATTACTTCTGAGCCGTGCCGATCTGGGAACACAAATACCAATTGAAAAACTTTTTATAACTCAAAAGTCGGTACTAGGTCAATGTAATAAGGCAGGCAAGCCAGTAATAATTGCATCAAATGTTCTCGAGTCGATGCGTTTTAATCCCTTTCCGACACGTGCAGAATGCTTTGATCTTGCAAATGCAGTCATTGACGGAGTTGATTGCATTATGTTGTCATCTGAGGTGGCGATTGGCTTATATCCAATTGAAACTGTAGGTATTTGTGATATCCTGTGTCGTGAAGCAGAAAAGGTGGTATGGTACCGCGATCTTTTTGAGGACTTGGTTCATGAAACGCAGGGGGAGCTGGATGCTTCTCATTCAATAGCTATAACTGCTGTTGAAACAGCAAGGCGCACAAAAGCTACACTAATCATAGCGCTCACTACATCAGGACGGTCTGCGGCCCTACTAAGCAAGTTTAGACCTCGATGTCCAGTTCTCGCAGTCACCAGATGTGAGAGGGCAGCTCGCTGGGTTAATTTGCATCGTGGTGTTTTACCTTTACTATATCCGGCAGACTGCGATGAAAATTATACAAATGATGTTGATGCACGAGTACGTTTCGCATTAACAAGCGCGAAGAAAAGTGACTTAATTAGTGATGGTGATCCTATAGTAATCGTTAGTGCATGGAAAGACGGCGGAGGTTTTACTAACAATGTCCGTGTTGTTTATTCATTCTTCGAAGCTGACCGTATGGACTGTTTATTTCGTGCTGATCAAAATAGCTCTCGGAAGAATACTACATTGCAATCGAAACAAGGGAAATCAGATCCCCGTACAATACTTTAGGATTTTGCTTTTAATTAATTTGTTCATTTAAGACCACCGTCTATGAAATTTATGTTTTAATAATGACCCAGTCTGTTGAAGAATACACATAAAATGATTAAACCAAGAGTTACCAAATTATTTGATTTCTACCGTTTGACCTTTGGCCTCTTTATTCATTCTAACATCAAGAGTTCTTAAAATTATTGGGAAAGTTATATTGTTATAGTATAGGATTTCACACGAACGAAGAAATTGAATATAGAATTTAAAATTAAAAGAGTTTTAAAGATAACGGTTTTTGCATTTATGTAAGATTTGCACAGTGGTCGCTCAGACATTTTCAGAATGCCAACGGATTAGAGTCAGTCGATTCAAATAACTCATAATATAGAATAATGAACGCAAGACTGGGTATGAAAGGTAAAAATTGGACATACATGTAAAAGCGGTGGGAGAGTTTAGCTGGTATAAATTCCGAAGTTGCGGTTAGACATTTTCCATAAAAAACGTGTTTGAAGGAAAACGCAAACACCTAAGTGTTGAGAAATTCGTAGATAGCAGAAACAGTGATCCGAAGCAATCATCAGAAGTGACGAACAGCCTTTGACGCTGGTGGCAGGCAAGCCAGTAATAATTACATCAAATGTTCTCGAGTCTATGCGTTTGAATCCCTTTCCGACACGTGCAGAATGCTTTGATCTTGCAAATGCAGTCATTGACGGAGTTGATTGCATTATGTTGTCATCTGAGGTGGCGATTGACTTATATCCAATTGAAACTGTAGGTATTTGTGATATCCTGTGTCGTGAAGCAGAAAAGGTGGTATGGTACTGCGATCTTTTTGAGGACTTGGTTCATGAAACTCAGGCGGAGCTGGATGCTTCTCATTCAATAGCTATAACTGCTGTTGAAACAGCAAGGCGCACCAAAGCTACTCTAATCATAGCGCTCACTACCTCAGGACGGTCTGCGGCCCTAATAAGCAAGCTTAGACCTCGATGTCCAGTTCTAGCAGTCACCAGACGTGAGAATGCAGCTCTCTGGGTTAGTTTGCATCTGATTATGTGAATGATTTTAATGCACGAGTACGTTTTGCATTAACGAGCGCGAAGAAATGGACTGTTTATTTCGTGCTTATCAAAATAGCTCTCGCAATAATACTAGATTGCAATCGGAACAAGGAAAATCAGATCTGCTTACAATACTTTAGGTATTGATTTTGCTTTTAATTAATTTGTTCATTTAAGACCACCGTCTATTAAAATGCGAAAGATGTTGACCATTACGAAGCAGCATGGCTCGAAACATACATACGACACAGGGAAGAGGCTTCTGCGCCACTGTATGGTGAGTTGAGCGACTGCGTGTTAGGCCGCGATTGTGCATTTTTCCAAATATTTGAAACACGTATCAATTTAATTTTCTCCAAGATATTCGATGATTTTGAAGCCGATGGTAAACAAAAAACTTTCATACAACCGTTTTTCACCAATTTATCAAAGTTAAAGCTTTCCTTAATCAACTAAGACTCGTTTTTTCCATCTAAGAGGTCTCCATTTTGTAATAAGTGTTAAACTTCGTCGACTCAACCTTTAACCCGCGTTTTAAAGATGGGTGAAGTTTGCGAAAAGTGTAAAACACGTTTCAGGTGAATTTTCACAAATGCCGTTGAAAATGATTTTACCCTACTTACCAGATTTATCACTGCTGCTGGTGGAATTTACAAAATCCCTAAAATACGTAATCGCAGAAAACTTAAAACTACTATTAAAAAAAATTGTTGAATCGCATTTCCGCTTTTCTCCAAAAAGTGGGAAACGCTTCTCAAATAGTTTTTCTTAAAGATCTTTGGAAATGAAAATCGTTGAGCTGCATTTTCCACCGATGATGTTTTGATTCTCCAAGATGTGGGAAAAACTTAAATAATTTTTAAAAAAATCTTTGGAAATTATACCAGGGAGTAAAAGATTTTCCTAAGCGTGTGAAACACCTCTCAAATTAATTTAAACAAAGATCTTTGAAAATTAGTTTGAGGCCGATCGGAGGTTAAAAAAAAGTTGAAGTTGAATTCAAATATTTCATTTGGGTCATTTACGTTTTTTTTGTGTGTGCCTTTTGCTACCGCAGGTACAAAGACAGACGCTTCTATTCATATACAAAATATACAATTAAGCGTGAATAGCAAGTCCAAAAACATTTAAATGCACACATGCCAACGCTTAGGTACCCTTTCGAACAAGAACGATCTAAAATGAAAGAATTTCGCATCGACTTGGCAAACCCTTTCATTATTTCATATTACTCGTCCCCTCAGAAGGGATGAAATGCCACCGACTTTTGACAAAAATTGAATTTGTGGGCATTTTGGCTTGTGCGGACACATACACACACAAACGTTTAAACGGTACATAGACAAATTTCAAGAGCACTGAGAGTAAGCCAAATCATTTTTCTGCAGTGGGAGCGAGATAAAAAACAGCGATGCCGTTCTATCGCACAACTCATATGGATGAGAGTAAGCCAAAGCAGTTTCCTGTAGAGTGAGCGAGTAAAAAGACAGCGATGCCGTTCTACGACACAGGTCATATGTATTCTTACTCTCTTGCTGTGAGAGCATGCGGGCATGTCTCAAACCCGAACAAAAACCAAGGCGACTTTGGACCAGCCGCACTTAAAACGCTTGTCACCACCAAATGTACGATTTTTCCAGTCTATGTGTTATTTGGTTAGTGGTAGTACCCAGAAAGACGGCGAAATGAAAAATTGAGAGTGCATGTTTTGCAACATATTTTAAGTAAGCGATTTTCGATTGTCGCTGTAGAAAGTTCCATTGAGATGCCCTAAAAATAATTGTCTTGTGGAATTAAATTTTAAAATGGTAATAAAGTATATATTTTCTTGATCAGGACCACGAGCTGAATCGACTGAGACATATCCGCCTCACCGTTTGTCTGTCTGGTGGTATGACATATGTACCATATATCTCTATATATAAAACTGTTTGTCCTGACTGACTGACTGACTGACTGACTGACTGATTGGTGATCAACGCACAGCCCAAACCTTAAGAGCTAGGAAGCTGAAATTTTCACTGTAGTTACCTTATGTGATGTAGGTGCACGTTAAGACGGGGTTTCGGGAAAATCAATACTCGCAAGTGTGCAAAAATCGCGAAAAACGTTTGTATGTCACTTTTTTGTTTACTATCCGATCGGCCCCAAACTTATTTTCAAAGATCTTTGTTCAAATTCATTTGAGGGGTGTTTCGCACTTTTCGGAAAACCCATTCCTCCTTGGTGGAAATGGAGGTCACAGATTTGGTGGGTGACGTTTCACGCTCAAATTTATTTCCAGTGATCTATATGAAAATTTATTTGAGACGTGTTTCTCACTTTTCGCAGAATTCAAACTTCTTCGGGGGGAATGCGATTTAAATATTTTTTGGGCGGCGTTTTAAGTTGTGTCCGATTTGCTTCAAACTTATTTTTAAAGCTCTTCATAAGAACTTAATAAGTAAGTATTTCAGCGATTTGGAAAATTCCACCCGCAACAGTGGTAAATTGGCGGAAAAAGGTTGTATCAAAGTTTTTTGTTTACCATCCGATCGGCCCCAAATTCATATTTAAAGATCTATGTTTAAATTCATTTAAGGGGTGTTTCACACTTTTTGAAAAATCCATTCCTCCTTGGTGGAAATGGAGGTCAAAGATTTGGTGGGTGACGTTTCGCACTCAAACTCATTTCCAGAGATCTATTAGAAAAATCATTTGAGACGTGTTTCACACGTTTCACAGAACATTTCCGACCCCATAAAGTATATATATTCTTGATCAGTATCAACAGCCGAGTTGATATAGGCATGTCTGTCTGTCTGTCTGTCTGTTTCTATCCGAACTAGTCTCTCAGTTTTAAAGCTATCTTTATAAAACTTTTTATTTCATATTTCAAAAGCGGACCACTATATCATATAGCTGTCATAGAAACAATTTATCGAAAAGTAGGTTCTTGTATAAAAAAATTTTTGTTTATAACGATATCTTGACCAAACACGGTATTTATTAGTTTTACTATGCTCTCCATGTATAGGCAAAATCCTATCAACATCGGAATACTACATGATATAGCTGCCATAGGAACGATCGGTCGAAAATTAAGTTGTTGTATGGAAAATTTTATTGTTTTTTCAGATATCTTAACCAAACTAGACATTTATTAGTTTTTATAAGCCTTTCGTATATATGCAAAATCTTATCAACATCGGACACACATTGGAATTGCGTAACCAACCAACAAACGAATAAACTACAAGACAGACACAGACACCTCTTAAACAGCCAAACAGCCTCAGTATCAATCTCCACGTCAAAAAGCGCAGACGTGTAAAATACTGTATGTAAAATGTTCGAATTAATGTTTAATTTATTGTATTCTACTTGTTAATTGTTTTTTGTATCTTGGTGTTAGTGCCCTGAAGACGGTTTGCCGGTGTGCAAACGAAATATATTAGAGGCAAAACATTAAATAAAATTGATTTCATTGTTTGTCTTTACAAACCCGGACCTCGAGCCAGCCAAATATTTAAAATATGAAAAGGTCGCCAAAACCATCAAATAAAATATTATCATTATCATTCTACTGTATATGGTCCTAAATATACTCGATCTAACTAATGACCTGCTTCATTTATTAGCAATACTTTATAACCTATTTTTAAGTCAAAATCTGGAGTCTTCTTATCATAGTTAATTTTTTTATAAGCCTTAACTTTTTCTAACATATGTCTATCTGTTTTAATAGCAATTTCTAATCTAAATTTTATTTCCTTAGAATAATCGTTATATTATAGATCGGAACTATTCTATCTGATTAAAATCTATGAACTGTCTTAATAGTCTTCCAAATACTAGTTGGTATGGACACTATTGAAGCATAACCGAAGGTGTCGTGTTGAAGCAATAAGTGAAATATTGGATCCAAACGTCCCAATCGGGTTTGTCTGCTGAAATGTATGATCGAATATATTCATTGATTGTTCTATGACTTCGTTCTATTGTCCCTAATGTCTGGGGATGATATGCAGTAGAAGTGAGATTCTTGATCTTCATATACTTGCACATGTCTGATATTACTTGATTCTTATACTCAGTTCCCATGTCCGAGTGAACGTCTTCATTGGACCGTACTTAAGTATAAAATCTTCGGATATTGATTTTGCAACATTATTTGCACTTTATTTAACGCAACAAATCGTCTAGCGCTGGGTCTGGATAATTCTTGATGACGTCATATTTTTTATCATCTGGCCTTTATCAGTGCATTTGTGACCTAAAAAAGTCACTTCAACAAAAGAACATTTTTCTGGATACAATTTTAAGTTGTATTTCCTACATATTTCAAAAACATCTGTTAAGTTTTTAAACATATGTTTTTCGGAACACCCTATTACCATTAAATCATCCATATAAAGGAATGCTTGAAAAGGTTCAAGTCCAGAGAATGCTATGGTCATTATCCTTTGAAATGAGTTGGCGCTATTTTAAAACCAAATTGCTTGTCGAAAAGGATGTTATATTTCTTGAACTTTCCTCTAGAATGTTGTCAATTCTGGGGAGCGGAAATTTATCGGTCAAAAGCTTTTTATTTATTGGGCAATAGTCGATTACTAATCACCATTTATTTTGCTCTGATCCCGGAAGGGATTTCTTGGGAACTAGTAAAAGTAGGCTATTGTATTCGGATACAGATGGTTCGACTATATTGTCGGTGAACAATTTCCCAACTTGTTTTTATTATCGTCTACTTGCCTATGATGACTTATATATATATTGGTTCATTGACTTTTAGTCTCAATTTTTGTTTATAGAAGTTGTTAGTTGTTATCGATTCGGTTTCTAGTCCGAATACATCACTATATTTGGTGCATAATTCTACTAATTGTTTTTTGAATTGGGGCGAAACATTTTTCTTTAGTTGAGCTAAAACGTTTTCGTTTCTATTTTCTTGAGTAGTTTCAACTAAATCATAGTTCGAAAGTGGTTCATATTAAAATTTGTTTATGCTGACCAACTAGTCAGTATTAGTTGCTATTGTGTTTACAATGTGAACACCATTTTTTATTTCTTGATTTGGTATTAATATACAAGCTTCTTTTGTGTTTATCTCAATTTTCCTTATGACGTGGGATCTTGCTGGTAGAAATAATGAATTGTTACCAGAACTGTATGTTATTGGAACATAAATTGGAAAATTTAAGTTTTTGGGTCTTAATATAAACCAATCTTCAGTTGGTTTGAAGTCTAACTGGCAATTGAATCGTTTTATAAAGTCAATGCCTATAGTTCCATCACATGTTATTGAGAAAGTTGAATCTACTTCATGAAAATCGTATGGAATTATATAGTAGTATAGTAGTATATTTGTAGCTCTATTGATGCTAGACCTTGGGACTTTTTGACTCCCTGGCCTATGCCTTGGATACTTATTATTGTATCATTTTGGATGTATTGATAAACATCGGAATTTGCTTTGAGAAGTGAAATATCTGCACCTGTGTCTACAAGGGATGTTAATTTTCTTTTGGTTAGTGCATTCTGAAATGACACATAAATATTGAGAGTAAAATTTATTGAATGAACCTTTATACATAGGTCTCGTTGCTTAAAGGGTTCTGGGAGTATCCCGACGTGTTTTGTGTAACTCGGACAATATTGTTGTGTCCTCTGTTTGAGTTACCGCGGCCTCTAGATTTTCCTCTATATCGGCCTCGTCCTCTATCATTGTTATTGTATTGGCGATAACCATTATAATGGTTATTACCTCTTACGCGGTAATTTCCACGGTTACCCCTTTTATGTTGTTGCTGGTAGAACAGGACAGTGTTCGAACGTCCTGTTGCCTCTGTGCAACTATTGACAAATTTGGACATGGCATCATTCATGTTACTGAATGTGCCAGCCTGCATGATAAATTTTACCTAATCAATGGAACAGTTGTTAGTCATTGCCTTGACAGCCAGAGTTGTGCTGTACTTAGTGGCTATATCTGATGATAAGCCATCGTTGATATAGGCTCCTTCCAGAGACTTTGTCAACTTTTCTACTTCTTGAACGTATTGATTGGCTGTTTTATTTCTTTGTTGTAGATTTAGTAATTTTGCTGAAATTACTTCTACTGATTCTCCTTTGACTTTGGCTGTTAATTTGGCAATTTAATGAGCAATTTTTTGTTCATCGCTTATTAGATTTCTTGCATTGCCCTTCAGCTTAGTCTTTATTAAATTGATTGCTACTGTTTCATGCTCGCCTTTAAGGGAATCAATTAGATTCAATGCGTCTTTGAAACTTTGTAGATTCTCAGCCTTTCCATCGAACTCAGGTACGAGTGATGAGGCTAATTTAAGAAATTCTACTAGTGTTTGTGCCATGTTTTCTATATTTATTTCTTCTACTTGTTCAGTTTCCGTTGATTGTGTCAAGAGTGACCCGATCAAACGTTACCGGCGTGTTTACTGCCGATGGTAAATAAAGCTGGAGATTGTACTTTTCGTTTTGGACTCTGTGTAAACTTGTGAGTTTATGCTGCCACTCCTTAATTAAACTCCTGATTTCATTGTATCATATACAAGAATATCAGTGTGCTTAATTATGTTTGGTTGCAAAACTGGTGCGCTTTTATTTAGGCACTTTTAGGATTTTTCGAAATTATATCTTTGCAGCTTTATTTATTCGACTATTTGTGCCATTCCATGTGGCACTTCCCCTACTTAATTGTTTGCATTTAAGCAGCGGCTTAGAACTTGTCTAAGTCGTTAGCCCCACTCATGTAGCGTTTCCTCAGTGATTTTTATGCAGAAGATATATCTTCAGAAGGAGGTTCACCGAATGAGTATAGTTAACAGTGTGTTTGTTAACTGCAAATGGGGCGTGGTATCTACAACTTCTACCACGTTTACTACACAGGCAGTGTTATCATCTGTCTTGGATTCTTTTCCACCCATTTTAACAATGACGCCCCATCACGCCCCATTTGCAGTTAACAAACATACTGTTAACTATACACATTGTAATAGCGTCAATGAACCTCCTTCTAAAGATATATCTTCTTCACCAAATAGTCGAATAAATAAAGCTGCATAGATATAATTTCGATAAATCCTAAAAAATTCAACCAAACATAATTAAACACACTGATATTCTTGTATATGAATACAATGAAATCAGGAGTTTAATTAAGGAGTGGCAGCATAAACTCACAAGCTTACACAGAGTCCAAACTTCAGACATTTTACAACGTCTAAGGGATAATCTGGTAAACGAAAAGTACAATCTCCAGCTTTATTTACCATTGGCAGTAAACACGCCGGTAACGTTTCATTGACTCTTGACACAATCAACGGAAACTGAACAAGTAGAAGAAATAAATATAGAAAACATGGCACAAACACTAGTAGAATTTCTTAAATTAGCCTCATCACTCGTACGTTAGTTCGATGGAGAATCTACAAAGTTTCAAAGACGCATTGAATCTAATTGATTCCCTTAAAGGCACGCATGAAACAGTACCAATCAATTTAATAAAGACTAAGCTGAAGGGCAATGCAAGAAATCTAATAAGCGATGAACAAACAATTGTTCATTAAATTGCCAAATTAACAGCCAAGTCAAAGGAGAATCAGTAGAAGTAATTTCAGTAAAATTACTAAATCTACAACAAAGAAATAAAACAGCCAATCAATACGTTCAAGAAGTAGAAAAGTTGACAAAGTCTCTGGAAGGAGCCTATATCAACGAAGGCTTATCATCAGATATAGCCACTAAGTACAGCACAACGCTGGCTGTCAAGGAAATGACTAACAACTGTTCCATTGATTAGGTAAAACTTATCATGCAGGCTGGCTCATTCAGTAACATGAATGATGATATGTCCAAATTTGTCAATAGTTGCACAGAGGCAACAGGACGTTCGAACACTGTCCTGTTCTACCAGCAACAACATAAAAGGGGTAACCGTGGAAATTACCGCGTAAGAGGTAATAACCATTATAATGGTTATCGCCAATACAATAACAATGATAGAGGACGAGGCCGATATAGAGGAAACTCTAGAGGCCGCGGTAACTCAAACAGAGGACACAACAATATTGTCCGAGTTACACAAAACACGTCGGGATACTCCCAGAACCCTTTAAGCAACGAGACCTATGTATAAAGGTTCATTCAATAAATTTTACTCTCAATATTTATGTGTCATTTCAGAATGCACTAACCAAAAGAAAATTAACATCCCTTGTAGACACAGGTGCAGATATTTCACTTCTCAAAGCAAATTCCGATGTTTATCAATACATCCAAAATGATACAATAATAAGTATCCAAGGCAAAGGCCAGGGAGTTAAAAAGTCCCAAGGTCTAGCATCAATAGAGCTACAAATATACTACTATACTACTATATAATTCCACACGATTTTCATGAAGTAGATTCAACTTTCTCAATAACATGTGATGGAATTATAGGCATTGACTTAATAAAACGATTCAATTGCCAGTTAGACTTCAAACCAACTGAAGATTGGTTTATATTAAGACCCAAAAACTTAAATTTTCCAATTTATGTTCCAATAACATACAGTTCTGGTAACAATTCATTATTTCTATTTTTTTTTTATTTTATTAAATACAACTAACACTGACCAGTTGGTCAGCATAAACAAACTAGAAAATGAACCACTTTCGAACTATGATTTAGTTCAAACTACTCAAGAAATCGTTTTAGCTCAGTTAAAGAAAAATTTTCTGCCCCAATTCAAAAAACAGTTAGTAGAGTCATGCACCAAATATAGTGATGTACTCGGACTAGAAACCGAATCGATAACCACTTATAACTTCTATAAGCAAAAATTGAGACTAAAAGACAACGAACCAATAGACTAAATACAAAAACAAGTTGGGAAATTGATCACCGACAATATAGTCGAACCAGCTGTATCCGAATATAGTATCCTTTTCGACGAGCAATGGCTCATATCGCTCCCCGCGATCGCCATTTGGTTTAAAAATAGCGGCAAACTCATTTCAGAGGATGATGATCATAGCATTCTCTGGACTCGAACCTTCTCAAGCATTCATTTATATGGATGACTTAATGGTAATAGGATGTTCCGAAAAATATATGCTTAAAAACTTAACAGATGTTTTTGAAATATGTACGAAATACAACTTAAAATTGAATCCAGAAAAATGTTCATTTTTTATGCACGAAGTGACTTTCCTAGGTCACAAATGCACTAATAAAGGAGTGTTGCCAGATGATAAAAAATATGACATCATCAAGAATTATCCAGTCCCACATGATGCGGACAGCGCTAGACGATTTGTTTCATTTTGCAATTACTACCGTCGTTTTATTAAAAACTTCGCCGACTCGTCACGGCACATAACCAAATTATGTAAAAAGAATGTACATTTCTATTGGATAGATGAATGCCAAAACGCATTTCAAAATCTTTAAGAAAGGCTAATGCACCCTACGTTATTACAATATCCAGGTTTTCGCAAAGAATTTTGCATAATAACTGATGCTAGTAAACAAGCTTGTGGAACGGTTTTATCTCAAAACCATAAAAGAATTCAACTCCCAATAGCATATGCATCACGTTCATTCACAAAGGGTGAAAGAAATAAAAGCACAACAGAACAAGAGTTAGCTCCTATTCATTGGGCAATAACACATTTTCGACCATAAATATGTATATGTCAAACTTTTCACAGTAGAAACGGATCACAGACCACTTACATTTTTATTTTCAATGACAAACCCCAGCTCAAAGTTAACACGCATGAGACTTGAATTAGAAGAATATGATTTTACAGTTGAATACTTAAAGGGAAAAGACAATTTTGTGGCAGACGCCCTATCGCGGATAACAATATCCGAACTAAAGAATATTCAAAACAAAGTCCTGAAAGTCACTACCAGGCAACAAAGTAGACAAAATAAAAACTGTGAAGTTAACAATAAAGAACTTTTTCCTAGGCAGAGTCTTAAAAATGTATCTAAGCCCAACGTACATGAAGTCATTGTCAATGACGAAGTACGGAATGTAGTGACCTTGCGAAGAACTGAATCTAAATGTTTATTAAAACAAGGGAATAAAGTTATAGCAAGAATAGATGTTGATGATTTGTATACTAATGGAACTCTTGACTTAGGTCAGTTTTTCCAAAGGCTTGAAACGCAAGCCGGTATTTTAGATATCAGCCAACTCAAAGTGGCACCGACTGAAAAGATCTTCTAATCAATTTCAATAGAAAATTTCAAAAGAATGGGCAATAAAATATTAAAATCATTGAGAGTAGCACTACTCCAGCCGGTGACCCATATACAAAATGGAAAAGGGATACAAATAATATTGTCTACATATCATGACGATCCAATTTAAGGAGGTCATACTGGCATAACAAAAACCCGGGCGAAAATTAAAAGACACTACTATTGGAAAAATATGACTCGTCATTTAAAAGAGTACATACGTAGATGTCATAAATGAACGCTAGTGTCTTTGTATGTTTCGACATTTGACACATACAAAGACACTAGCGTTCGCCGAAGTTCTAACAGCTATTGTTTTTGAGCGGTTTACATGTACTAGCGATCACCATTGTTAGGTACTCAGCTGGTTTCGCACACACTTTCTATCAACGCTTCTAATGGCAGCAGAAAATAACGCCTCTAGTGCAGTGCCCTCTGCAAACAGGGTGACTTTTCTGAAGCGCAAAGTCATTTCAATTTATGACAGTTTGCAAACACTTCAAAATGCTCTAACTAATTCGACACTTAGTGCAATTGATGAGTGCGGTCCTAATGTTAGGCTGAAGCAAATCGAGCGGCTACAGGCCTCATTTGATATTACTCACATTAGCCTCGAAGAGCTAGACTTGGATGAAATTGGTAGCCAATTGCGTGAGGACTTCGACGAGTTAGCAATTTTTATGGAAATTTCGGTTCGGAGTGAAATCGCGAAACGTGTCTCAATAATGCCCTGCTCAACATTTCGCGACCAATCTGTGCTGCCCGCGCAGACAGTCAGAGCTAAGGCACCGCCGGCATTACCCGCATTAAAGTTGCCTACGTTCAGTGGTGGTTACACAGAATGGGCCGACTTTTATTCTATGTTCACAACCGTCATAGAAAATCATCCGGATTTAGCAGATATCGAAAAGCTGCAGCATCTTCGATCGTGCCTGAAGGATTCAACGCTGGAGGCAATTCGATCATTGGAAATAACAAACGATAATAAAGCCATAGCACTTAATTTATTGGAGAAAAGGTTTAACAATAGACGTTTGTTTTTTCAGGTTGAGATATTGGGGCTCAAGAGGGTAGCAGGTGGATCGGCCGTGGCGCTAAGGGAGTTGTCCGACCAATTCAACGCACACATTCGCGCATTAAAGACCATGGGCAACACCGAACAGATCGCTGGATGCATAATTGTGCAGATTATCCTACAAAAGCTGGACCCAACATCACAAGCCAAGTGGGAAGAAAGGCTAGAGGATTCGACTTTTACAATCAACACGAC
>NW_026998089.1:0-2425 GCF_035044405.1 Drosophila montana | reverse complement strand
AAATTATTTGTAATCAAAGTCCTTAACGTGAAGTTTGCTTGGGCCTCACGTTTAGAAGCGCAGACGATGTGGGTAGTGGGAGGAGCCCTTCTTGAAGAGTTTGCTTTCTGGATGGGCCTTGATCACCTTCAGCAGGGCTCTGTCCATTTCTTTGTGCAGTATGATATTCTGGACCGCTTGTCTTTTTGGGGGGCTTGGCACAAGCTTTTCCTCCTCGGCTTTTCAACGACGGACGTATGCGTCGTTTGGAAATTGTATGGTTCGGCGTCTTGGCTGCACCGCTCGAAATTTAGTGGCTCCGCGTGCCGGTTTCCGGAACTACTCGAAGGTTTTTATAAACATGCGTGCCGAAATGCCGGCCCTGCTCGAAGGACCAAATGGACGGATCTGTCCACGTTGAGTACTTGTAAGATACTGATTTTATTCTTACGAATCCTAGGTCTTATATACTAACAGATTGTCTTATTTTAGGTCTGCTGTCGAAGCATTATCGGCAGCAGCGGTCATAAACTATTATGTTTAATTAGGGTATTTTTTTTACCCTTATTACTTATATTTCTAACATGACATTATTAGCGTAGGTCGTTCTTAGAATCTTAAGCGACCACAAGTGCGCTATCTATTTTTATGCTGCTGGCTGCAGTTGTACAATATGGTGTGCGGCATATTTTTACCGAGGGTCAAAGTAAGACTCGGTGTCAAGTGTGCATGTGTGACGGTGTTTACGTCTGGTGAGTGCTGGCCGTAGTTATGTGAGCTTCGGAGACAGGTGACCCAGGACGATATAGATTCGATCCTGCTCCGCATCTGTGACACAGCAAGCCCCAAGAGTGGCCAGAAGTGTGATAGAAGCCAACCGCGAGGCCTTTTTACCACCGGTGCCACCGGTATACGTTGCAGATGCTCAGGCGAGGAACTGGCGGAATCCGAATAATCGCCACTTCCGGGTAGAGGACCGGAGAGCGGATGACTTTCAGCCGGAGGAAGCGTATGCAACGTACGAGAAACGGCGTACCTGAAGCTCGAGCGGTGGAACGTCAAACTGACGGCGCAATGAATTCTGTCGAGGACTTCGTGTTCCGGCTGCAGTTCCTGCAGAGGCAGTATTAATGCCCGTGGTCCTGTGCGGCTTTCACCTGCTCCTGACCGGCCGTGCCTGCGAGTGGTGTTGGATGTACGTGCGGCATTTTAGGCTCGACAGCTGGATGCAACTGCGGCACGCTCTTTTAGACATGTTCCGGGGCTATCAGACAAAGCATGATGTGACGCGGGAGCTACTAAAGCGAGAGCAACAGACCAGCAAAGGGGTGGATGATTACATCCATCACATGCGTCAGCCCGCCGCGTGATTCCAAAAGCCGCTAAGAGACCGAGAATTGGTGAAGATCATAAAGCGTGGTTTGAAGGAGAGTCTGGTAACATACATCGATGCTATGGATGTACTTAGCGTGGATGAGTTGCACCAAGAGTTCATAGAAGGAGTGACGGAGCCTCTGTCAGCCTGCTGGGAAAAGGAAGTCCAGAGTTGGTCCAAGAATTAGGGGTTACGGTGCATCCTTACGTTTATGTAGTCATAGCCGCTGGAGGAGAATACAAATCGATTGTAGGTAGGGTAGAACTCCCAATCTCGTATGGGGAAGAGCATAAAAAATGTTTTTTATCTGCCCCTATCTGAAACAGCGAGCCTATTTTGGGATTGATTTCTGGAGAGCATTTAAACTAGTCCTTGACCCTTTGGGCCCCGAAAAGCAAATCGCCACGGAACTCCAAGGGCAAGAGCTCTTGGCCGTGTCGATGACGCACTATTCGGAAGAAGAGGAAGAACTCGAAAGTGAACCGGACTCATGGGAGTTGTCTAGGGAAGAAAGGATAGAGTTTGAGGCGGGCAAGCGGGAGGTTTTGTATTTTTAACGTAGCAGATGAGGAACGACTGACTTAGAGAAGCACACCTAGTGGAAGGTGCCCAACCATTCAAAGATAGACCCTACCCGTTTTCACCAGCGATGCAGAAAGTAGTGGATGATGAAGTGGAAAAAATGTTGAGTTTGGGGGTTATAGAAGAGTGCAACAGCCCATGGAGTAACCGCACAATGGTAGTGCTAAGATCGGGTAAAGACTGTTTTCGCCTCGATGCACGCAAGCTCAACAATTTGACGGTGAAAGACGCGTATCCACTACCCTGTATAGAAGGCAGCCTTTCTAGGATAGTCCAGACCTACCACATCTCCAGTGTAAATCTGAAATCCGCTTATTGGCAAGTCGAACTAGATGACAAAAGCGAGCCATAAACCGCACTTACCGTAGCAGGTAGGCCACTATACCAGTTTCGAGTCATGCCATTTGGTCTGGGCAATGCAGCCCAACGTCTAGTTCGTCTGATGGACAAGGTGATTTCTTGGGTGATGTTGCATGGGGAGTCGCAATA
>NW_026998088.1:0-1961 GCF_035044405.1 Drosophila montana | reverse complement strand
CACAGAGAGACAGACAGAAAGGTAGACCACTAGACTTGCGGACAGTCAGACGCACGGGCAGAGAGGGAGACAGACAGGCAGGCAGATATGCTGAAAATCAGGCAGACAGACAGATAGGAAGATAGGCAGACAGACACACAGATCCACAGACTCGCAGACATGAAGACACACAGGAAGAGAGGGAGATACACAGACAGTCAGGCAGACAGATAGACAGGAATACCTACACCCTCGCAGACAGACACACCGGCAGAGAAAGACAGGCAGATATACAGACAGACAGACATGTACACAGAGAGGCAGGCAAACAGACAGACAGGCACACAGATAGACAGACAGAAAGGCAGACTAATAGACAGAAAAGCAGACAAATTGACTCACAGAAAGTCAGACGTACGGCCAGAGACAGAGGCAGATAGGCAGACACACAGGCAAACAGACAGGCAGACAGAGAGGCAGACCGACCGGCAGACAGACAGACAGGTAGGAAAACAGGCAGACAGACACGCAGACCCACAGATTCGCAGACATACAAACACACAGGAAGAGAGAGAGAGATATACAGACAGGAAGGCATACCTACACCCTCGCAGACATACACACCGGCAGAGACAGACAGGCAGACAGACAGACATTTAGACAGATAGACAGAGAGAGAGAGAGAGAGAGCAAGAGAGAGAGAGATGCAGAGAGAGAGAGATGGAGGAGATAGGGAGAGAGAGAGAGAGAGAGAGAAGAAAAACAAGATATTCGCAGACAGACAGATAGAGACGCTGTCAGGATGATAGGCAGTACAGACAGAGAGACAGACATGCGTAGAAATAGACAGACAGGAAGACAGCCTTATACATACAGACAGACAGACAGGCACACAGATAGACAGACAGGAAGGTAGACCACTAGACTTGCAAACAGTCAGACGCACGGGCAGAGAGGGAGACAGACAGGCAGACTAAGAAGAGAGGACAGAGAGACAGAGAGAGCGAGAGAGAGCGGAGAGAGAGAGAGCAGAGAGAGAGAGAGAGAGGAGAGAGAGAGAGAGAGAGAGAGAGAGAGAGAGAGAGAGAGAGAGAGAGAGAGAGAGAGAGAGAGAGAGAGAGAGAGAGAGAGAGAGAGAGAGAGAGCGAGAGAGAGAGAGAGAGAGAGAGAGAGAGAGAGAGAGAGAGATAAGAAACAAGATATTCGCAGACAGACAGATAGAGACGCTGTCAGGATGATAGGCAGTCAAACAGACAGAGAGACAGACATGCGTAGAAATAGACAGACAGGAAGACAGCCTTATACATACAGACAGACAGACAGGCACACAGATAGACAGACAGGAAGGTAGACCACTAGACTTGCAGACAGTCAGACGCACGGGCAGAGAGGGAGACAGACAGGCAGATATACATACAGACAGACAGACAGGTACACAGAGAGACAGACAGAAAGGTAGACCACTAGACTTGCGGACAGTCAGACGCACGGGCAGAGAGGGAGACAGACAGGCAGGCAGATATGCTGAAAATCAGGCAGACAGACAGATAGGAAGATATGCAGACAGACACACAGATCCACAGACTCGCAGACATGAAGACACACAGGAAGAGAGGGAGATACACAGACATTCAGGCAGACAGATAGACAGGAATACCTACACCCTCGCAGACAGACACACCGGCAGAGAAAGACAGGCAGATATACAGACAGACAGACATGTACACAGAGAGGCAGGCAAACAGACAGACAGGCACACAGATAGACAGACAGAAAGGCAGACTAATAGACAGAAAAGCAGACAAATTGACTCACAGAAAGTCAGACGTACGGCCAGAGACAGAGGCAGATAGGCAGACACACAGGCAAACAGACAGGCAGACAGAGAGGCAGACCGACCGGCAGACAGACAGACAGGTAGGAAAACAGGCAGACAGACACGCAGACCCACAGATTCGCAGACATACAAACACACAGGAAGA
>NW_026998087.1:0-2512 GCF_035044405.1 Drosophila montana | reverse complement strand
TGCTGGTTTTCTGAGTTAGCCTGAGTAGCTCAAACACTGTTAGTACCTTGATTATTGCCAATATTGTGGTTGTTGCCTCGATTGGAATTATTCCTTCCTCGGTTTTGACCACGGGCATTACCTCTATGATGTTATAATTTTGGTAATTTGGGTTATAATTACCACGACCATTTGATCTACTTCTTTGGGTTTAATGGTAATAATTAATCATAGCAGAAATTGATTCTTTCGTAGAGATTTTTTCTGCATTGTCAGGGTCTAAGCCATCATCAATATATGCTACTTCGAGTTGCTTTCGCAAGTTTTCGATTTCAACGGTATATTGTGATGCTGTTTTACCTTTTTGTTTAATGTTAAACAGTTTCGCTTTTAATACGTCAGGTGATTCACCTTTTACGTTACCCTATAGTTTAGTTATTATGGCAGAGGTTGTAGTTTCATCTTGTACCTTGGACAAGATTGGGCCAGTTATCTTTGATTTGATAACTTCAACGGCCAAATCTTCTTGGTTGCCTTTTGTTCTCTCAACTATGCGTAGAGCTGTTAGTGTAAGGTTTTTACCGTCAAATTCAGGGATAGATGAAACTTGTTTCACATATTCCCTATCCAAGGTTACTTGTTGTGCCATTTTGTCGGTTTCTCGATCGTTTCTGTATCGCTGTTGATTTCTGTGTCTATTAGTGGTTTAGACTCCCCCTCCCCTTCTCACCAACCCAACCAATCACATCCACCGTAAACAAATGTGATCTTCCTCCTCACACACACAACTGGAAACATAACACCTCCGTCCCTTTCACCATGTCCACCCAATTCCCCTTCCACCCCCCTTCCCGTCCTGCGCATGCGTCACCAACGCCCTCCCCCCTCCTCTATGTTATCTTGCTTCCCACACACAAATGGAAACATACGCAACCCGCCCCCGCCCCCCTTCCCCATGAGCATCCACTTATGCACTTATGCACACACATACACATAAATATAAACATAACACCCCCCGCCCACACTTCCCCATGAGCGTCTACTTACGCACACACACACACACACACACAAATATAAACATAACAACCCCCGCTCCCTATCCCATACAATAATTTGTAAAGTAGCTTCTTGGCCGGGCTGATGACTCAGTCTTACCCAGGTCCATTCTACAAGAAATTTGTAGTTTGCCGAGACGTGAAGCTGAAAAGGGGTGTATGGAGCCGTAGGGATAACTCCGCCACAGAGTGGTAACTAATTCTGTTAAGGAAAAAGGGGAGCCGCTGGGATCGCTCCGCTGCGGTTAGGTTAGCGTCGGTCTTCGTGATGGATGTTGCTGGGATCGCTCCGCCGCAAACGAAAGCCTGAAAATGCACAATTTATACACAGACAACACGCAATCACCGTTTTACTCTGTGTATATTCACTTTCGTTTTATTCTCTTTTTTAGCTTTCCTAGCCCTGCTGCACCATCAATTCTAGGTCGTTCCTACCTAACCTGGCAGCAAACTCGCGGCCAATAAATTCTGTCCTTCGTCACGTACGCACGTCCGATACTCACGATTGTCGGTTCCAAAGTGAAGTTGCTGATCGGCGGCAGCAGCTCACGACCCTCTTTTCGCCCTTTTCGCACTGCGGCGGAAATCTTCTCTCTAAGCTTGGCTCTCTTTAACTCCTAATGATATCAACAGAGTTGCAAGTAATTCGATTTTGCTCGCAATCGGACTCTTTTGATTTAGTAAGCATACGCTTAACCGATAATTGACTTCATTTACTTAATTTTACTCTTAACTTATGCTTACAATATATTGTTATTTCATCTTTCTTCTCTTAGCCTATGATTATGATATCTTATTACTTCATTTTTACCGTTCTCTTAAATATATGATTTTATATATGCCCTTTTGTTTTATTTGTGCGCGGGCTTCTTTGTGACTCCGCGTCACACCCTCCCACCTTTGTTGACTGCGGGTGATTATCACCTTGTGAGCATCGGTGATGGTCAACCTAAACGGTGCGTTACCGTCGCGTACGCAAAAACGGTTTCGGCGTATGCGAGGAAGCCAACCGTCTAGCTCGGCGACTACTCGGCTCGTACGTTGTGCGGCAGCCTCCCGTCCGTGGTGTGGACCGTCCAACCTGCGGTGGGAAAACATCTTTGGGGATCACCGGTCGCCACTCCCCCGTGTCGCTTTCCGACGCCGCTGCGACGTCCACGAGGCCGGGTTAACACCCTTCGACCCCCTCAAAAGCGTCCTTCAGCGCCTTTCAGTGCCGGTAGGGTATGTAGGTAGAGTGGCGGCGGCGAATCGCACCACTCCTCGTCGCGCGGTCTGGACACGAGTGGTGGCGGCAAATCGTGCCACTCCGCGTCGCATGGCCTCGGCACAATAGTGGCGGCGAGTCGTGCCCCTCCGGGTCGTCAGCTTCCGGGGACGGTGCCGGCGCCCATTGCCACGGGTCGGCGCTCCTATCGCTCTGCCAATCCCACTCCAGATCGAAGTCTTGGTCGCGCTCTATTTTATTTGTGGAAATA
>NW_026998085.1:0-53937 GCF_035044405.1 Drosophila montana | reverse complement strand
TATTCAGACGATGAGAGTGATGGCGAATTTGGAATTGCTAAGCCACTAGATAAAATTATTCCTTCAACCACTCCTCTGCTGCCACTTGCAGACAGAGACCTTGCAGAAAACTGACGATATTGTTAAACCATTTACTGACTTGAAGGACGATAAGCCACAAGCTAAATTCGATGAGAAACCCAAGTCCCCTCTTGATGCATCCAAGCAAACTCTTAAGGAATATTCTGATGATGAAAGTGATGAAGAGATTGGTTTCGCCAAGCCTCAAGACAAGCTTCTTCCCTCCACCACACCTCTGGTACCTCTAGCAATGACTACAAGCAAAATTACTTCTGTGAGTGATACTCGCGAGTCTCTTGATATTCACATCAAAGATGTAGTTAAGCTGCCCATGGATCCTGTAAAATCTGTTGAGAAACCCAAATCCCCAACTGATGTAGCTAAGATAGTTTCAAAGGGGTATTCAGACGATGAGAGTGATGGCGAATTTGGGATTGCTAAGCCACTAGATAAAATTATTCCTTCAACCACTCCTCTGCTGCCACTTGCAGAAAAGACCTTGCAGAAAACTGACGATATTGTTAAACCATTTACTGACTTGAAGGACGATAAGCCACAAGCTAAATTCGATGAGAAACCCAAGTCCCCTCTTGATGCATCCAAGCAAACTCTTAAGGAATATTCTGATGATGAAAGTGATGAAGAGATTGGTTTCGACAAGCCTCAAGACAAGCTTCTTCCCTCCACCACACCTCTGGTACCTCTCGCAATGACTACAAGCAAAATTACTTCTGTGAGTGATACTCGCGAGTCTCTTGATATTCACATCAAAGATGTAGTTAAGCTGCCCATGGATCCTGTAAAATCTGTTGAGAAACCGAAATCCCCAACTGATGTAGCTAAGATAGTTTCAAAGGGGTATTCAGACGATGAGAGTGATGGCGAATTTGGAATTGCTAAGCCACTAGATAAAATTATTCCTTCAACCACTCCTCTGCTGCCACTTGCAGAAAAGACCTTGCAGAAAACTGACGATATTGTTAAACCATTTACTGACTTGAAGGACGATAAGCCACAAGCTAAATTCGATGAGAAACCCAAGTCCCCTCTTGATGCATCCAAGCAAACTCTTAAGGAATATTCTGATGATGAAAGTGATGAAGAGATTGGTTTCGACAAGCCTCAAGACAAGCTTCTTCCCTCCACCACACCTCTGGTACCTCTAGCAATGACTACAAGCAAAATTACTTCTGTGAGTGATACTCGCGAGTCTCTTGATATTCACATCAAAGATGTAGTTAAGCTGCCCATGGATCCTGTAAAATCTGTTGAGAAACCGAAATCCCCAACTGATGTAGCTAAGATAGTTTCAAAGGGGCATTCAGACGATGAGAGTGATGGCGAACTTGGAATTGCTAAGCCACTAGATAAAATTATTCCTTCAACCACTCCTCTGCTGCCATTTGCAGAAAGAGACCTTGCAGAAAACTGACGATATTGTTAAACCATTTACTGACTTGAAGGACGATAAGCCACAAGCTAAATTCGATGAGAAACCCAAGTCCCCTCTTGATGCATCCAAGCAAACTCTTAAGGAATATTCTGATGATGAAAGTGATGAAGAGATTGGTTTCGACAAGCCTCAAGACAAGCTTCTTCCCTCCACCACACCTCTGGTACCTCTAGCAATGACTACAAGCAAAATTACTTCTGTGAGTGATACTCGCGAGTCTCTTGATATTCACATCAAAGATGTAGTTGAGCTGCCCATGGATCCTGTAAAATCTGTTGAGAAACCGAAATCCCCAACTGATGTAGCTAAGACAGTTTCAAAGGGGTATTCAGACGATGAGAGTGATGGCGAATTTGGAATTGTTAAGCCACTAGACAAGCATATTCCTTCAACCACTCCTCTGCTGCCACTTGCAGAAAAGACCTTGCAGAAAACTGACGATATTGTTAAACCATTTACTGACTTGAAGGACGATAAGCCACAAGCTAAATTCGATGAGAAACCCAAGTCCCCTCTTGATGCATCCAAGCAAACTCTTAAGGAATATTCTGATGATGAAAGTGATGAAGAGATTGGTTTCGCCAAGCCTCAAGACAAGCTTCTTCCCTCCATCACACCTCTGGTACCTCTAGCAATGACTACAAGCAAAATTACTTCTGTGAGTGATACTCGCGAGTCTCTTGATATTCACATCAAAGATGTAGTTAAGCTGCCCATGGATCCTGTAAAATCTGTTGAGAAACCGAAATCCCCAACTGATGTAGCTAAGACAGTTTCAAAGGGGTATTCAGACGATGAGAGTGATGGCGAATTTGGGATTGCTAAGCCACTAGATAAAATTATTCCTTCAACCACTCCTCTGCTGCCACTTGCAGAAAAGACCTTGCAGAAGACTGACGATATTGTTAAACCATTTACTGACTTGAAGGACGATAAGCCACAAGCTAAATTCGATGAGAAACCCAAGTCCCCTCTTGATGCATCCAAGCAAACTCTTAAGGAATATTCTGATGATGAAAGTGATGAAGAGATTGGTTTCGACAAGCCTCAAGACAAGCTTCTTCCCTCCACCACACCTCTGGTACCTCTAGCAATGACTACAAGCAAAATTACTTCTGTGAGTGATACTCGCGAGTCTCTTGATATTCACATCAAAGATGTAGTTAAGCTGCCCATGGATCCTGTAAAATCTGTTGAGAAACCGAAATCCCCAACTGATGTAGCTAAGACAGTTTCAAAGGGGTATTCAGACGATGAGAGTGATGGCGAATTTGGAATTGTTAAGCCACTAGACAAGCATATTCCTTCAACCACTCCTCTGCTGCCACTTGCAGAAAAGACCTTGCAGAAAACTGACGATATTGTTAAACCATTTACTGACTTGAAGGACGATAAGCCACAAGCTAAATTCGATGAGAAACCCAAGTCCCCTCTTGATGCATCCAAGCAAACTCTTAAGGAATATTCTGATGATGAAAGTGATGAAGAGATTGGTTTCGACAAGCCTCAAGACAAGCTTCTTCCCTCCACCACACCTCTGGTACCTCTAGCAATGACTACAAGCAAAATTACTTCTGTGAGTGATACTCGCGAGTCTCTTGATATTCACATCAAAGATGTAGTTAAGCTGCCCATGGATCCTGTAAAATCTGTTGAGAAACCCAAATCCCCAACTGATGTAGCTAAGATAGTTTCAAAGGGGTATTCAGACGATGAGAGTGATGGCGAATTTGGGATTGCTAAGCCACTAGATAAAATTATTCCTTCAACCACTCCTCTGCTGCCACTTGCAGAAAAGACCTTGCAGAAAACTGACGATATTGTTAAACCATTTACTGACTTGAAGGACGATAAGCCACAAGCTAAATTCGATGAGAAACCCAAGTCCCCTCTTGATGCATCCAAGCAAACTCTTAAGGAATATTCTGATGATGAAAGTGATGAAGAGATTGGTTTCGACAAGCCTCAAGACAAGCTTCTTCCCTCCACCACACCTCTGGTACCTCTAGCAATGACTACAAGCAAAATTACTTCTGTGAGTGATACTCGCGAGTCTCTTGATATTCACATCAAAGATGTAGTTAAGCTGCCCATGGATCCTGTAAAATCTGTTGAGAAACCCAAATCCCCAACTGATGTAGCTAAGATAGTTTCAAAGGGGTATTCAGACGATGAGAGTGATGGCGAATTTGGGATTGCTAAGCCACTAGATAAAATTATTCCTTCAACCACTCCTCTGCTGCCACTTGCAGAAAAGACCTTGCAGAAAACTGACGATATTGTTAAACCATTTACTGACTTGAAGGACGATAAGCCACAAGCTAAATTCGATGAGAAACCCAAGTCCCCTCTTGATGCATCCAAGCAAACTCTTAAGGAATATTCTGATGATGAAAGTGATGAAGAGATTGGTTTCGACAAGCCTCAAGACAAGCTTCTTCCCTCCACCACACCTCTGCTACCTCTCGCAATGACTACAAGCAAAATTACTTCTGTGAGTGAAACTCGCGAGTCTGATGATATTCACATCAATGATGTAGTTAAGCAGCCCATGGATCCTGTAAAATCTGTTGAGAAACCGAAATCCCCAACTGATGTAGCTAAGACAGTTTCAAAGGGGTATTCAGACGATGAGAGTGATGGCGAATTTGGAATTGCTAAGCCACTAGATAAAATGATTCCTTCAACCACTCCTCTGCTGCCACTTGCAGAAAAGACCTTGCAGAAAACTGACGATATTGTTAAACCATTTACTGACTTGAAGGACGATAAGCCACAATCTAAATTAGATGAGAAACCCAAGTCCCCTCTTGATGCATCCAAGCAAACTCTTAAGGAATATTCTGATGATGAAAGTGATGAAGAGATTGGTTTCGACAAGCCTCAAGACAAGCTTCTTCCCTCCACCACACCTCTGGTACCTCTAGCAATGACTACAAGCAAAATTACTTCTGTGAGTGATACTCGCGAGTCTCTTGATATTCACATCAAAGATGTAGTTAAGCTGCCCATGGATCCTGTAAAATCTGTTGAGAAACCGAAATCCCCAACTGATGTAGCTAAGACAGTTTCAAAGGGGTATTCAGACGATGAGAGTGATGGCGAATTTGGAATTGCTAAGCCACTAGATAAAATTATTCCACCAACTACTCCTCTACTGCCATTTGCAGACAGAACTTTGCAGAAAACTGACGATATTGTTAAACCATTTACTGACTTGAAGGACGATAAGCCACAATCTAAATTAGATGAGAAACCCAAGTCCCCTCTTGATGCATCCAAGCAAACTCTTAAGGAATATTCTGATGATGAAAGTGATGAAGAGATTGGTTTCGACAAGCCTCAAGACAAGCTTCTTCCCTCCACCACACCTCTGGTACCTCTAGCAATGACTACAAGCAAAATTACTTCTGTGAGTGAAACTCGCGAGTCTCTTGATATTCACATCAAAGATGTAGTTAAGCTGCCCATGGATCCTGTAAAATCTGTTGAGAAACCGAAATCCCCAACTGATGTAGCTAAGACAGTTTCAAAGGGGTATCCAGACGATGAGAGTGATGGCGAATTTGGAATTTCGAAGCCACTAGATAAAATTATTCCACCAACTACTCATCTACTGCCATTTGCAGACAGAACTTTGCAGAAAACTGACGATATTGTTAAACCATTTACTGACTTGAAGGACGATAAGCCACAAGCTAAATTAGATGAAAACCCAAGTCCCCTCTTGATGCATCTAAGCAAACTCTTAAGGAATATTCTGATGATGAAAGTGATGAAGAGATTGGTTTCGACAAGCCTCAAGACAAGCTTCTTCCCTCCACCACACCTCTGGTACCTCTAGCAATGACTACAAGCAAAATTACTTCTGTGAGTGATACTCGCGAGTCTGTTGATATTCACATCAAAGATGTAGTTAAGCTGCCCATGGATCCTGTAAAATCTGTTGAGAAACCGAAATCCCCAACTGATGTAGCTAAGACAGTTTCAAAGGGGTATTCAGACGATGATAGTGATGGCGAATTTGGAATTGCTAAGCCACTAGATAAAATGATTCCTTCAACCACTCCTCTGCTGCCACTTGCAGAAAAGACCTTGCAGAAAACTGACGATATTGTTAAACCATTTACTGACTTGAAGGACGATAAGCCACAAGCTAAATTAGATGAGAAACCCAAGTCCCCTCTTGATGCATCCAAGCAAACTCTTAAGGAATATTCTGATGATGAAAGTGATGAAGAGATTGGTTTCGACAAGCCTCAAGACAAGCTCCTTCCCTCCACCACACCTCTGGTACCTCTCGCAATGACTACAAGCAAAATTACTTCTGTGAGTGAAACTCGCGAGACTGTTGATATTCACATCAAAGATGTAGTTAAGCTGCCCATGGATCCTGTAAAATCTGTTGAGAAACCGAAATCCCCAACTGATGTAGCTGAGACAGTTTCAAAGGGGTATTCAGACGATGAGAGTGATGGCGAATTTGGAATTGCTAAGCCACTAGATAAAATTATTCCTTCAACCACTCCTCTGCTGCCACTTGCAGAAAAGACCTTGCAGAAAACTGACGATATTGTTAAACCATTTACTGACTTGAAGGACGATAAGCCACAAGCTAAATTCGATGAGAAACCCAAGTCCCCTCTTGATGCATCCAAGCAAACTCTTAAGGAATATTCTGATGATGAAAGTGATGAAGAGATTGGTTTCGACAAGCCTCAAGACAAGCTTCTTCCCTCCACCACACCTCTGGTACCTCTCGCAATGACTACAAGCAAAATTACTTCTGTGAGTGAAACTCGCGAGTCTGTTGATATTCACATCAAAGATGTAGTTAAGCAGCCCATGGATCCTGTAAAATCTGTTGAGAAACCGAAATCCCCAACTGATGTAGCTAAGACAGTTTCAAAGGGGTATTCAGACGATGAGAGTGATGGCGAATTTGGAATTGCTAAGCCACTAGATAAAATGATTCCTTCAACCACTCCTCTGCTGCCACTTGCAGAAAAGACCTTGCAGAAAACTGACGATATTGTTAAACCATTTACTGACTTGAAGGACGATAAGCCACAAGCTAAATTAGATGAGAAACCCAAGTCCCCTCTTGATGCATCCAAGCAAACTCTTAAGGAATATTCTGATGATGAAAGTGATGAAGAGATTGGTTTCGACAAGCCTCAAGACAAGCTTCTTCCCTCCACCACACCTCTGGTACCTCTAGCAATGACTACAAGCAAAATTACTTCTGTGAGTGAAACTCGCGAGTCTCTTGATATTCACATCAAAGATGTAGTTAAGCTGCCCATGGATCCTGTAAAATCTGTTGAGAAACCGAAATCCCCAACTGATGTAGCTAAGACAGTTTCAAAGGGGTATTCAGACGATGAGAGTGATGGCGAATTTGGAATTGCTAAGCCACTAGATAAAATTATTCCACCAACTACTCCTCTACTGCCATTTGCAGACAGAACTTTGCAGAAAACTGACGATATTGTTAAACCATTTACTGACTTGAAGGACGATAAGCCACAAGCTAAATTAGATGAGAAACCCAAGTCCCCTCTTGATGCATCCAAGCAAACTCTTAAGGAATATTCTGATGATGAAAGTGATGAAGAGATTGGTTTCGACAAGCCTCAAGACAAGCTTCTTCCCTCCACCACACCTCTGGTACCTCTAGCAATGACTACAAGCAAAATTACTTCTGTGAGTGATACTCGCGAGTCTGTTGATATTCACATCAAAGATGTAGTTAAGCTGCCCATGGATCCTGTAAAATCTGTTGAGAAACCGAAATCCCCAACTGATGTAGCTAAGACAGTTTCAAAGGGGTATTCAGACGATGAGAGTGATGGCGAATTTGGAATTGCTAAGCCACTAGATAAAATTATTCCTTCAACCACTCCTCTGCTGCCATTTGCAGAAAAGACCTTGCAGAAAACTGACGATATTGTTAAACCATTTACTGACTTGAAGGACGATAAGCCACAAGCTAAATTAGATGAGAAACCCAAGTCCCCTCTTGATGCATCCAAGCAAACTCTTAAGGAATATTCTGATGATGAAAGTGATGAAGAGATTGGTTTCGACAAGCCTCAAGACAAGCTTCTTCCCTCCACCACACCTCTGGTACCTCTAGCAATGACTACAAGCAAAATTACTTCTGTGAGTGATACTCGCGAGTCTGTTGATATTCACATCAAAGATGTAGTTAAGCTGCCCATGGATCCTGTAAAATCTGTTGAGAAACCGAAATCCCCAACTGATGTAGCTAAGACAGTTTCAAAGGGGTATTCAGACGATGAGAGTGATGGCGAATTTGGAATTGCTAAGCCACTAGATAAAATTATTCCTTCAACCACTCCTCTGCTGCCACTTGCAGAAAAGACCTTGCAGAAAACTGACGATATTGTTAAACCATTTACTGACTTGAAGGACGATAAGCCACAAGCTAAATTAGATGAGAAACCCAAGTCCCCTCTTGATGCATCCAAGCAAACTCTTAAGGAATATTCTGATGATGAAAGTGATGAAGAGATTGGTTTCGACAAGCCTCAAGACAAGCTTCTTCCCTCCACCACACCTCTGGTACCTCTAGCAATGACTACAAGCAAAATTACTTCTGTGAGTGATACTCGCGAGTCTCTTGATATTCACATCAAAGATGTAGTTAAGCTGCCCATGGATCCTGTAAAATCTGTTGAGAAACCGAAATCCCCAACTGATGTAGCTAAGACAGTTTCAAAGGGGTATTCAGACGATGAGAGTGATGGCGAATTTGGAATTGCTAAGCCACCAGACAAGCCTGATTCCTTCAACCACTCCTCTGCTGCCACTTGCAGAAAAGACCTTGCAGAAAACTGACGATATTGTTAAACCATTTACTGACTTGAAGGACGATAAGCCACAAGCTAAATTAGATGAGAAACCCAAGTCCCCTCTTGATGCATCCAAGCAAACTCTTAAGGAATATTCTGATGATGAAAGTGATGAAGAGATTGGTTTCGACAAGCCTCAAGACAAGCTTCTTCCCTCCACCACACCTCTGGTACCTCTAGCAATGACTACAAGCAAAATTACTTCTGTGAGTGATACTCGCGAGTCTGTTGATATACACATCAAAGACGTAGTTGAGCTGCCCATGGATCCTGTAAAATCTGTTGAGAAACCGAAATCCCCAACTGATGTAGCTAAGACAGTTTCAAAGTGGTATTCAGACGATGAGAGTGATGGCGAATTTGGAATTGTTAAAACACCAGACAAGCCTATTCCTTCAACCACTCCTCTGCTGCCACTTGCAGAAAAGACCTTGCAGAAAACTGACGATATTGTTAAACCATTTACTGACTTGAAGGACGATAAGCCACAAGCTAAATTCGATGAGAAACCCAAGTCCCCTCTTGATGCATCCAAGCAAACTCTTAAGGAATATTCTGATGATGAAAGTGATGAAGATATTGGCTTCGACAAGCCTCAAGACAAGCTTCTTCCCTCCACCTCACCTCTGGTACCTCTAGCAATGACTACAAGCAAAATTACTTCTGTGAGTGAAACTCGCGAGTCTCTTGATATTCACATCAAAGATGTAGTTAAGCTGCCCATGGATCCTGTAAAATCTGTTGAGAAACCGAAATCCCCAACTGATGTAGCTAAGGCAGTTTCAAAGGGGTATTCAGACGATGAGAGTGATGGCGAATTTGGAATTTCTAAGCCACTAGATAAAATTATTCCATCAACTACTCCTCTACTGCCATTTGCAGAAAAGACCTTGCAGAAAACTGACGATATTGCTAAACCATTTACTGACTTGAAGGACGATAAGCCACAAGCTAAATTAGATGAGAAACCCAAGTCCCCTCTTGATGCATCCAAGCAAACTCTTAAGGAATATTCTGATGATGAATGTGATGAAAAGATTGGTTTCGACAAGCCTCAAGACAAGCTCCTTCCCCCCACCACACCTCTGGTACCTCTCGCAATGACTACAAGCAAAATTACTTCTGTGAGTGAAACTCGCGAGACTGTTGATATTCACATCAAAGATGTAGTTAAGCTGCCCATGGATCCTGTAAAATCTGTTGAGAAACCAACATCCCCAACTGATGTAGGTAAGACAGTATCAAAGGGGTATTCAGACGATGAGAGTGATGGCGAATTTGGGATTGCTAAGCCACTAGATAAAATTATTCCATCAACTACTCCTCTACTGCCATTTGCAGAAAAGACCTTGCAGAAAACTGACGATATTGCTAAACCATTTACTGACTTGAAGGACGATAAGCCACAAGCTAAATTAGATGAGAAACCCAAGTCCCCTCTTGATGCATCCAAGCAAACTCTTAAGGAATATTCTGATGATGAAAGTGATGAAGAGATTGGTTTCGACAAGCCTCAAGACAAGCTTCTTCCCTCCACCACACCTCTGGTACCTCTAGCAATGACTACAAGCAAAATTACTTCTGTGAGTGAAACTCGCGAGTCTGTTGATATTCACATCAAAGATGTAGTTAAGCTGCCCATGGATCCTGTAAAATCTGTTGAGAAACCGAAATCCCCAACTGATGTAGCTAAGACAGTTTCAAAGGGGTATTCAGACGATGAGAGTGATGGCGAATTTGGAATTGCTAAGCCACTAGATAAAATTATTCCTTCAACCACTCCTCTGCTGCCACTTGCAGAAAAGACCTTGCAGAAAACTGACGATATTGTTAAACCATTTACTGACTTGAAGGACGATAAGCCACAAGCTAAATTAGATGAGAAACCCAAGTCCCCTCTTGATCCATTTAAGCAAACTCTTAAGGAATATTCTGATGATGAAAGTGATGAAGAGATTGGTTTCGACAAGCCTCAAGACAAGCTTCTTAGCTCCACCACACCTCTGGTACCTCTAGCAATGACTACAAGCAAAATTACTTCTGTGAGTGATACTCGCGAGTCTGTTGATATTCACATCAAAGATGTAGTTAAGCTGCCCATGGATCCTGTAAAATCTGTTGAGAAACCGAAATCCCCAACTGATGTAGCTAACACAGTTTCAAAGGGGTATTCAGACGATGAGAGTGATGAAGAATTTGGAATTTCGAAGCCACTAGATAAAATTATTCCACCAACTACTCCTCTACTGCCATTTGCAGACAGAACTTTGCAGAAAACTGACGATATTGTTAAACCATTTACTGACTTGAAGGACGATAAGCCACAAGCTAAATTAGATGAGAAACCCAAGTCCCCTCTTGATCCATTTAAGCAAACTCTTAAGGAATATTCTGATGATGAAAGTGATGAAGAGATTGGTTTCGACAAGCCTCAAGACAAGCTTCTTAGCTCCACCACACCTCTGGTACCTATAGCAATGACTACAAGCAAAATTACTTCTGTGAGTGATACTCGCGAGTCTGTTGATATACACATCAAAGATGTAGTTAAGCTGCCCATGGATCCTGTAAAATCTGTAGAGAAACCCAAATCCCCAACTGATGTAGCTAACACAGTTTCAAAGGGGTATTCAGACGATGAGAGTGATGAAGAATTTGGAACTGCTAAGCCACTAGATAAAATTATTCCTTCAACCACTCCTCTACTGCCATTTGCAGACAGAACTTTGCAGAAAACTGACGATATTGTTAAACCATTTACTGACGTGAAGGACGATAAGCCACAAGCTAAATTAGATGAGAAACCCAAGTCCCCTCTTGGTGCATCCAAGCAAACTCTTAAGGAATATTCTGATGATGAATGTGATGAAGAGATTGGTTTCGACAAGCCTCAAGACAAGCTTCTTCCCTCCACCACACCTCTGGTACCTCTAGCAATGACTACAAGCAAAATTACTTCAGTGAGTGATACTCGCGAGTCTCTTGATATTCACATCAAAGACGTAGTTGAGCTGCCCATGGATCCTGTAAAATTTGTTGAGAAACCGAAATCCCCAACTGATGTAGCTAAGACAGTTTCAAAGGGGTATTCAGACGATGAGAGTGATGGCGAATTTGGAATTGTTAAAACACCAGACAAGCCTATTCCTTCAACCACTCCTCTGCTGCCACTTGCAGAAAAGACCTTGCAGAAAACTGACGATATTGTTAAACCATTTACTGACTTGAAGGACGATAAGCCACAAGCTAAATTAGATGAGAAACCCAAGTCCCCTCTTGATGCATCCAAGCAAACTCTTAAGGAGTATTCTGATGATGAAAGTGATGAAGAGATTGGTTTCGACAAGCCTCAAGACAAGCTTCTTCCCTCCACCACACCTCTGGTACCTATAGCAATGACTACAAGCACAATTACTTCTGTGAGTGATACTCGCGAGTCTGTTGATATTCACATCAAAGACGTAGTTGAGCTGCCCATGGATCCTGTAAAATCTGTTGAGAAACCGAAATCCCCAACTAATGTAGCTAAGACAGTTTCAAAGGGGTATTCAGACGATGAGAGTGATGGCGAATTTGGAATTGTTAAAACACCAGACAAGCCTATTCCTTCAACCACTCCTCTGCTGCCACTTGCAGAAAAGACCTTGCAGAAAACTGACGATATTGTTAAGCCATTTACTGACGTGAAGGACGATAAGCCACAATCTAAATTAGATGAGAAACCTAAGTCCCCTCTTGATGCATCCAAGCAAACTCTTAAGGAGTATTCTGATGATGAAAGTGATGAAAAGATTGGTTTCGACAAGCCTCAAGACAAGCTTCTTCCCTCCACCACACCTCTGGTACCTCTAGCAATGACTACAAGCAAAATTACTTCTGTGAGTGATACTCGCGAGTCTCTTGATATTCACATCAAAGATGTAGTTGAGCTGCCCATGGATCCTGTAAAATCTGTTGAGAAACCGAAATCCCCAACTAATGTAGCTAAGATAGTTTCAAAGGCGTATTCAGACGATGAGAGTGATGGCGAATTTGGAATTGCTAAGCCACTAGATAAAATTATTCCTTCAACCACTCCTCTACTGCCATTTGCAGACAGAACTTTGCAGAAAACTGACGATATTGTTAAACCATTTACTGACGTGAAGGACGATAAGCCACAAGCTAAATTAGATGAGAAACCCAAGTCCCCTCTTGAAGCATCCAAGCAAACTCTTAAGGAGTATTCTGATGATGAAAGTGATGAAGAGATTGGTTTCGACAAGCCTCAAGACAAGCTTCTTCCCTCCACCACACCTCTGGTACCTCTAGCAATGACTACAAGCAAAATTACTTCTGTGAGTGATACTCGCGAGTCTCTTGATATTCACATCAAAGATTTAGTTGAGCTGCCCATGGATCCTGTAAAATCTGTTGAGAAACCGAAATCCCCAACTAATGTAGCTAAGACAGTTTCAAAGGGGTATTCAGACGATGAGAGTGATGGCGAATTTGGAATTGTTAAAACACCAGACAAGCCTATTCCTTCAACCACTCCTCTGCTGCCACTTGCAGAAAAGACCTTGCAGAAAACTGACGTTATGGTTAAACCATTTACTGACTTGAAGGACGATAAGCCACAAGCTAAATTCGATGAGAAACCCAAGTCCCCTCTTGATGCATCCAAACAAACTCTTAAGGAATATTCTGATGATGAAAGTGATGAAGAGACTGGTTTCGACAAGCCTCAAGACAAGCTCCTTCCCTACGCCACACCTCTGGTACCTTTAGCAATGACTACAAGCACAATTACTTCTGTGAGTGAAACTCGCGAGTCTGTTGATATACACATCAAAGATGTAGTTAAGCTGCCCATGGATCCTGTAAAATCTGTTGAGAAACCCAAAGCCCCAACTAACGTAGCTAAGATAGTTTCAAAGGCGTATTCAGACGATGAGAGTGATGGCGAATTTGGAATTGCTAAGCCACTAGAGAAAATGATTCCTTCAACCACTTCTCTGCTGCCCCTTGCAGAAAAGACCTTGCAGAAAACTGACGATATTGTTGAACCATTTACTGACTTGAAGGACGATAAGCCACAAGCTAAATTGGATGAGAAACCCAAGTCCCCTCTTGATCCATTAAAGCAAACTCTTAAGGAATATTCTGATGATGAAAGTGATGAAGAGATTGGTTTCGACAAGCCTCAAGACAAACTTCTTAGCTCCACCACACCTCTGGTACCTCTAGCAATGACTACAAGCAAAATTACTTCTGTGAGTGATACTCGCGAGTCTGTTGATATTCACATCAAAGACGTAGTTGAGCTGCCCATGGATCCTGTAAAATCTGTTGAGAAACCGAAATCCCCAACTGATGTAGCTAAGACAGTTTCAAAGGTAACACAGTTTCAAAGGGGTATTCAGACGATGAGAGTGATGGCGAAATTGGAATTGCTAAAACACCAGACAAGCCTATTCCTTCAACCACTCCTCTGCTGCCACTTGCAGAAAAGACCTTGCAGAAAACTGACGATATTGTTAAACCATTTACTGACTTGAAGGACGATAAGCCACAAGCTAAATTAGATGAGAAACCCAAGTCCCCTCTTGATGCATCCAAACAAACTCTTAAGGAGTATTCTGATGATGAAAGTGATGAAGAGATTGGTTTCGACAAGCCTCAAGACAAGCTTCTTAGCTCCACCACACCTCTGGTACCTCTAGCAATGACTACAAGCAAAATTACTTCTGTGAGTGATACTCGCGAGTCTCTTGATATTCACATCAAAGATGTCGTTAAGCTGCCCATGGAACCTGTAAAATCTGTTGAGAAACCGAAATCCCCTTACTGATGTAGCTAAGACAGTTTCAAAGGGAATATTTACAAAGATGTAGTTAAGCTGCCCATGGAACCTGTAAAATCTGTTGAGAAACCGAAATCCCCAACTGATGTAGCTAAGACAGTTTCAAAGGGGTATTCAGACGATGAGAGTGATGAAGAATTTGGAATTGCTAAGCCACTAGATAAAATTATTCCTTCAACCACTCCTCTACTGCCATTTGCAGACAGAACTTTGCAGAAAACTGACGATATTGTTAAACCATTTACTGACTTGAAGGACGATAAGCCACAATCTAAATTAGATGAGAAATCCAAGTCCCCTCTTGATCCATTTAAGCAAACTCTTAAGGAATATTCTGATGATGAAAGTGATGAAGAGATTGGTTTCGACAAGCCTCAAGACAAGCTCCTTCCCTACGCCACACCTCTGGTACCTCTAGCAATGACTACAAGCACAATTACTTCTGTGAGTGATACTCGCGAGTCTGTTGATATACACATCAAAGATGTAGTTAAGCTGCCCATGGATCCTGTAAAATCTGTAGAGAAACCCAAATCCCCAACTGATGTAGCTAACACAGTTTCAAAGGGATATTCAGACGATGAGAGTGATGAAGAATTTGGAATTTCGAAGCCACTAGATAAAATTATTCCACCAACTACTCCTCTACTGCCATTTGCAGACAGAACTTTGCAGAAAACTGACGATATTGTTAAACCATTTACTGACTTGAAGGACGATAAGCCACAAGCTAAATTAGATGAAAAACCCATGTCCCCTCTTGATGCATCTAAGCAAACTCTTAAGGAATATTCTGATGATGAAAGTGATGAAGAGATTGGTTTCGACAAGCCTCAAGACAAGCTTCTTAGCTCCACCACACCTCTGGTACCTCTAGCAATGACTACAAGCAAAATTACTTCTGTGAGTGATACTCGCGAGTCTGTTGATATTCATATCAAAGATGTAGTTAAGCTGCCCATGGATCCTGTAAAATCTGTTGAGAAACCGAAATCCCCAACTGATGTAGCTAACACAGTTTCAAAGGGGTATTCAGACGATGAGAGTGATGGCGAAATTGGAATTGCTAAAACACCAGACAAGCCTATTCTTTCAACCACTCCTCTGCTGCCACTTGCAGAAAAGACCTTGCAGAAAACTGACGATATTGTTAAACCATTTACTGACTTGAAGGACGATAAGCCACAAGCTAAATTAGATGAGAAACCCAAGTCCCCTCTTGATGCATCCAAACAAACTCTTAAGGAGTATTCTGATGATGAAAGTGATGAAGAGATTGGTTTCGACAAGCCTCAAGACAAACTTCTTAGCTCCACCACACCTCTGGTACCTCTAGCAATGACTACAAGCAAAATTACTTCTGTGAGTGATACTCGCGAGTCTCTTGATATTCACATCAAAGATGTAGTTAAGCTGCCCATGGAACCTGTAACTGATGTAGCTAAGACAGTTTCAAAGGGGTATTCAGACGATGAGAGTGATGAAGAATTTGGAATTGCTAAGCCACTAGATAAAATTATTCCTTCAACCACTCCTCTACTGCCATTTGCAGACAGAACTTTGCAGAAAACTGACGATATTGTTAAACCATTTACTGACTTGAAGGACGATAAGCCACAATCTAAATTAGATGAGAAATCCAAGTCCCCTCTTGATCCATTTAAGCAAACTCTTAAGGAATATTCTGATGATGAAAGTGATGAAGAGATTGGTTTCGACAAGCCTCAAGACAAGCTCCTTCCCTACGCCACACCTCTGGTACCTCTAGCAATGACTACAAGCACAATTACTTCTTTGAGTGAAACTCGCGAGTCTGTTGATATACACATCAAAGATGTAGTTAAGCTGCCCATGGATCCTGTAAAATCTGTTGAGAAACCCAAATCCCCAACTAATGTAGCTAAGATAGTTTCAAAGGGGTATCCAGACGATGAGAGTGATGGCGAAATTGGAATTGCTAATCCACTAGAGAAAATGATTCCTTCAACCACTTCTCTGCTGCCCCTTGCAGAAAAGGCCTTGCAGAAAACTGACGATATTGTTAAACCATTTACTGACTTTAAGGACGATAAGCCACAAGCTAAATTCGATGAGAAATCCAAGTCCCCTCTTGATCCATTTAAGCAAACTCTTAAGAAATATTCTGATGATGATTGTGATGAAGAGATTGGTTTCGACAAGCCTCAAGACAAGCTCCTTCCCTACGCCACACCTCTGGTACCTCTAGCAATGACTACAAGCACAATTACTTCTGTGAGTGAAACTCGCGAGTCTGTTGATATACACATCAAAGATGTAGTTAAGCTGCCCATGGAACCTGTGAAATCTATTGAGAAACCGAAATCTCCAACTAAAGTAGCTGACCTAGTTCCAAAAGAATATTTGGACGATGAGAGGGATAGCGGACTTGTAATTGTTAAGCCAAGTCCCGACAATGGTGAAAAGGATTTAGCTCCTGATTTATTTTCTGATTCTCCAAATCGAATAATCGGCCGTGCTGGCATCGACAGCTACCCAATTGAGGAAAAGGTGATTCCAGAATCATTTTCTGATTTTGATGATACAAGATCGGTTCAGCAAATTGTTGAAGAAACTTTGCGGGCTGGTGATGCAGAGGTACAAAAGATTATAAATGAAACTCTTAAAAGCGTGCAGGTACATAGAGAATTAGAGCATAAGGATTATATATTTACTGAGTTAGGCGAAAGTGACCGATCGATTGAAGAGATTGTGGAAGATACTTTAAAAAGTGCAAAAGTTAAGGCAGGGGACAAAAATCAGGTGGTAAATCTAGTAGAAGATGATGTAGTTTCGACGAAAAAAGAGAAAACTGAGTGTAAAGAAGTCCGACCTATTGCTTATTTCGTCAAGTTAGGTGATGAAAAGATAGATGTTATGCCTACAAAAACGGTAGAAATGAAAACCCCAGTTACCAAACCCAAAACAGTAAGAAATGTCAGTGCAAAATCCGAGGGAAATGTAATGAAAAAACAACAAGTTAAAAAGCAAGTAGATACTAAGGAAAGATCAGCGATTACTCAAAAGAAATCACCATCGACACAACTAAAATTATCGAATGCATCTAGCAAGCAATTAAAAGTAAGAAAGCCATTAACAAACGAACCCCCGAAGGTTTCTAGAAAAACCGAGTCGAGGAGATCAGTTACAAGTTCTACTTCGACTACAAGCTCGGCTTCAGCTACAAGTCGAGTTATAAGTGAAATTCACTTCGAAAGATCCGCAAGTCCAGCATCAAGTTCAATATTTTATGAAAGTCACACTCAAGGCGAAAACAGCCGCTCCACAACGCCAAGGCCTAGGGTAAAAACAGATGTTACAAAAATACCATACAACACCTCGGTTCGCTCGTTAAGTCCATCACCCAAATCCACAAGATCGACAAAAACAACATCCATTAAACAAGATGTCAGCAAGAAAGCTAGAGTGTTTAATAAGAAGGTAAAAACAGAGATTACCTCAAAATCTACAAAAGTTGTGGAAGACAACAAGCGAATAAAAACGCCAACTCCATCTGCCACACACCGATATATGCAGCCAACTTTAGCTCACAGTATGCGTTTCGGTCTAAATGCCGATAGTGAAAGTCGAAGTGTGACTCCGGCCCCAGTTAAATCACCAGCCCCACCCAAATCGCCAGCTCCAGCACAACCCAATCGACAAAGTATATATAAAACAAAGAATACGATAAGTGCCTTGACAAAAAACTCGTCAATAGATCAAAAGCAGCAAAAGAAATTGATTACAGAAAAGCCCTCAGTTTTGACCAAGAAAGGTTCCCATACTGAAAGTAAGGATTTATTACAGAGTACAGATCGCCTTTACAAAAGACAAATATCCAAAGAGAATAAACAAGCAAACGTGATAGGCTCCAAGAGCCAAATAACTAAAACCATGAAGACACAATCAGCTACTGCAACTAAATCAATTGCCTACAGAACTTCCATAGAATCTGATAACAAGCTACAGAAAAAAACTACATCAACTATGCAACAACGCACCAAAGTTCCAATTAGCTTGTCTTCCGTAACAACAAGAGCTTCAACTAAGCTAAGCAACAAAAGTGATGAAACCGTTTTAAGACCTCAGATAGACAATAAGAAAATCGTCAGGAAGACAGCAAGCAAAACGACTGAGGGAAGCAGTAATATTAGCAAAAATGTGCGCAGCTCCATAGAACCAAAACTTCAAAAGCAGATGAAGGACACAATGAACGAATCGAGCACTACAGCCAGCGGCAGCACCAGTGCCAGCGGCTCCTCGAGCAGCACCCGACGCAGTGTACGTTCCGTGATGGTTAGCCGTAAGACTGACAAGGAGAAGACGAATATGAAACTATCAGAACAGAAGGGTGTGATATCGACATCGACTGTGCGGGTTCATAGGGAGCCAACAGCCACTACCAGCGCGGTTAGCACCGTGCTCGTTGATGACGACTCCGAGGTGATAACCATACGTTCCATTAAATCAAGTGATAGTACAAAAAGCTCTACCTCATCATCCTCTGGTAGCGGCAGCAACAGTCGCAAGGTGCTAACCAGCGAGGTTTTCACTAAGACTTTCGGCCCCGATAAGCCCCTGGAAGTGATCTACCGCCAACCCGATTTTGATGCAGAGCACCACACGGCAATAGGAATGCGTCCGCAATCCAGAAATGAACAACAGCGCTGCGTTAACGAGTTCGATGTCAGCTTTATCGATACCACCGATTCCAGTCTCTCCGACTCTGTTGCACTGCCGATGTTTGGCGCTGGTGATCCAGAGCGCCTGCTGGCCGCCAGTCCTGGTTCCCCCAAGCCAACCCGTAGTCCCTTAGCCTTAATTGAGGAAACATTGCGGCGTCACCATCAGCATCAGCATCAGAATATTGCTGCATCGGGCAGCGCAGTAGACCCTTCGCAACAATTGCATGTCGAGAGCGACAGCATTGTGGCGGTGAGTGAGAGTCGCCTTAAAAAAGAGACGGAGAAAAGCTGCACATCAAAAGGTAAATGAATACATTTAGGCTTAGAGCACTATCATAACTACATTTATTAAACATAGCTTAGAGCGATACCCACCATGCTAAGGGCAATATTAAACATTATGCAACTTTTCTAATTGATATCAATTTTTAAAATGCTTTTATTCAATTTAATTTTAACTTATTTTCCACAACTAGCTAACGCAAATAACTAAACTCAAAATATAAAAGCCACAAAATATATAAACCAAACCCACCAAAATGTCCAAAAAACTCCCAACTATATCCGTAACTGCCGAGCAGCATTCCAATTCATCCTCATCCTCACGTGACTCCGATAGCAATGACATGGACTATGGTCGCAACAGCGGGGGCGTCACAGATGTTGAAGACTTCGACAGCCAAGCCGATGTTCTTAAGCTAAACTCTCGTCGCGGCTCTGGTAATGTATCGCTAAGGCAAAAAACCCAGCAACAAAAATCGAAACCCTTTGAAAATGATGTCACTGACGTGGAGGACTATGAAACTGATTCAGACGATGAGGAGAAGAGCATCGCTTATCCCGAGTTGAAATTATCGCTACGAGAATTTTTGCAACAAGGACACCAAAATCAAGAGGCTGTGGACAATGACGCCAAGGAGAGTCGTGAAAATAAAGCGGGTAACTTTCTCCAAGCACAAAACTTGAATGGTCTGAGCGACTGCCTTACCGACTGCGAAGATTATGACACAGACTCCGAAGTAGGCTATGGCTATGAGAAGTCTGTGTGTGTTGACTTAGATAACGCCGTGGGCGACCAGGGACGCGTCAATATAGCCGATGGCGAGAAACCCGAGGATGAGTCCGATCAATACGAGGATGTCTCTGTCATTAGCGACATTAGTGACTTGGCTTCAGCCATGTCCGACTGCACTGGAATTGGTATTCACGTGCGTGGCATGTCTGAGGACGAGGTGCTTATAGTATCCGGCAGTGGCAGTGAAGAGGTATGTCAAATAGCCTGCTCCAGTACCGAGTCGGAATCGGGTGGCGCTGCTGCTAGAAGCGCCAGCATAAGTGAAGCCAGCTTGCCGCCAATAGATGTGGCCTTTGTAAGCGCTAGTGGAGAACCTCGCAGAAACTCCAAGTCAACATTCCTCAATACTGAGCAAAGACATTTTTTACAAGTGACCCCCAAAAACGATGAGGTACTAACAGATATTGAGGGCATCGATGATTCAGGAGCCGAAGACAGCTTTGATAATGAGGATGACAATGAAGAGCCCATACCACGTGCTATAATTCTAGCGATCGGTGATGATGGCACCTGTCTAACTGATGTGGAGGACATGTATTGCGATGACCTTTCGCTTACAAGCGCCGTGCCCGAAGCGATTTCTGTAGCCCCCGAGGTATTGCCACTGCCACATCGCGAAGTCATTGAGTTAAAAGAGGATAAGTATGGCGATACGATTGCTAATGTCATGCCTATGAAAAGCAACTACGAGTTTGGAATACCTAACCACTTAAGGGATGTCAATCATACCGATTCGGAAGAATACTCATGTATGGAAGACCTAAGCGCAACTATTTCTCTCGCCGAGGAACTGGCTATTGGATCACCAAGTCTAATAGAGAATGAAGTCATTGTTTCTAATGAACTATTAAAACAGCAAAACAAACGCCTGGAGGTGCTGTCAAATGCCGAATCTGTCACTGACGTGGAGGAAATTTTTGTGGCAGGTACTAACCGACGCAAGAAGTTGAAGACGCGCACACTGAGCAAGGGTAAAAACAAGCTGCTCGATGTTCTCAAGGCCAATGAGGCGGGTATAACCGATGTGGAAGACATGGATCTGAGCGAGTGTGACCTACCGCCAGGCGTTAAACGTGTGGCACAACTCAAATATCAAGCCAAGGGTCACAATGCAGACAAGCTAACCGATGCCGAAGATATTTCCACTGAAGACGTATCTGATGCTTCTGAGGCTTCATTGCCGCCAGCTGACTTACCCAAGCAGTCCCAAAACAAGTCCAAAACGCATCCACTTCACTTGCGTTTACTTAAAGACGATGCCATCAGTCAGCAGAATACGGACATCGAAGACGTGCAACTGCCCTCCGATGCTGAGGATGCACTTGAGCCCCCAGAAATCAAGGTGGCCAATAGCAATAGCAAAGAGCTCAACGATATGTTAAATGAGAGTTATACCGTGGTGCACGAAAAGAGCGGCAGAAGTTTCAATGCCGAGGCCGAGAAGCTGCACATAAAGGGTGTGATACGGGATGCCCACACTGACGTTGAATATGTTGAATCTGATGAGTCAGCTGCCAGAGGCGGCAACTAGTCACCGTCTCCCTAATCTGAATATATTTACCGAAAACAATCTTAACAATAGTTCATAGCTCGTATAAGTGTCCATATAAGATACCTAATGAAACTCAACTGAATATATAACACATACACTCAAGCATATTGTAAGTAAACCTGACAATTAATAATCACTAAACTAGATATAAAATTACATTTTCGTTAAAATTTTTATCACACAACAAAGCAACGAAAGCCTGAATCTAATTGCTATTGTCTGCCTTAACTCTGTGCCCCCGTAAAATACTAACAATTTCAATATTTATAATCACCTAAGCGTCGTTCAACTAACATTTTTAGTACTTAAGTAATTATAGCTAAAAAAAAAAAAAAGATCTTTGGAGTCTATTTGTTTCGTCCTTGTTTTGAGTCCGTTTTATTATATTTTTTTTGTAGCATATAATTACAGTATGTAATTGCTTTTAGGTTACCTTTATGTTCGTTCTGTGCAGTCAAATATCTTTACTAATTGCTGGCTTGTTCGTTTACAGAAGGATTTACAAAAACAACAATCGCTCCATCCATTCTGCATACAGAAAAAATTTCCCAAGCAATTGGTAAGTTCAGCTTGCGGCTTTATATCTAAAATGCTTTTCATAATTTTGCGCGTACATTATCTCATGCGCTTCACAAGTATTGTTAAATATTATTATCCAATTGTTTCTTATTGTTTAACAAATGCAATTAAAGCTCATTGAGGCAAATAGTTATTATGGCGACTAACTAAGTTTAATAAACCGAATACGCTGCTAAAAGATTTCGCTCACATCACCAAAATATCACCGCATTTATAACACCATCTTCTATCCACACATAATGTTGCACATATTCTAATTAAAAATATTTCGAAAACTCGCTTCTCATGCCGCTCATGATTTCCAAGCTTGTCAACTATCTAATTTCTATCTATCAATGAAAATGTGCAATTGTTTTACAGATGATGTTAAAGTTGGTGAAGGTGAAGGTGATGATGGCGAAGATCTTGTGGCACGCATCCGTGAGGAAGCCAAAATTCTAGTCGATCACGTGCTCGAAGAGAGTGTTGATTTCATTGAGAACCAGGGGGAACAGCCCAATGGTCACGACTTTATAAAGCACGAATACAATTCAGAGAGTGAAAACTATGCTATAACATGCGACGATATTGTCGGCGTTGATGTCATCAAATCGCCAACAATTGAGTCCATGTCGGGCAAGTCATTCGATGATAATATGAGTTTTACCGACGAGCACATTAACTTACCCTTGCATGCCCAAAACATAACAACAACAACAACAACAATTACATCGCAGTTACAACAACAAGAACAACAGCAGCAGCAGCAGCCACTAGCCACAACCCCATCAACCCCATCAACAGCAAAAGGTAATCTATAATGCCATGCAATCTGTTAGCTCTACGATAGCATAGCAGTTGGGAGCTTAATAGGATTTTAGCCAAATGTTATTATCCTTTGGGATACGTAGTCCGTTAAATATAATCATTATCCTGTATTCTTTGTTTGTTTGCTCATGTGTCATCCCCGAATACTTACGAATCATGTAGTGCCTAGTGAAGGGGAAGAAAAGACGGAGGTGCGTACCAGACGTATCGAGCATAAGATTGAAAAGTTATCCGCTGATGTAGATGTCAGCGATGTCAGCGCACGATTTAATGAGACATTCGAAACAGTTGTACAAGAGGACGAGATAAGTGCTCTGCAGGGTGAATATTCCAAGCTCAGTTGGGATGATAGTGTATCACCCACGACTAACACAATGGCCGACATGGCACAGACCCAACTAACGCCCGATAATGATATTCAAGAATTGACAACAGGTATCATCAGTATATATGCAGCACACAGCTACTTACCATATGATTTAATATGTATATTGCTTTATATAGTTCCTCTATTGGTGATTTGCGTAGATTGTGAATACAAAATCGAATTGCTTTCCTAATGCTGGCAATTTAATATATGAAATGGCGGCCAATAATAACGAAAATACTTTTTGTTCAAGTTGAGCTCTAATTGCATTTAATCTTGTGTTTTAAATTGTTAAATTAGTTCAAGTTTATTTATACGAACTATGCATGTCAACTCCATACTCCATAAATGTCGATCAATCATTCCTATCCAACTCATTTACAACTGTTCTATTCTATTCTAACTCTAAGAACCTATCTAACTATTTATCGCTTATCCACGTACTAACCATTCATGGAACTTTAACACCTTGTTCTGTTCTCCTTCTTGTTATTGTATACTTCTGTTGGTCACTTCCTCATCTTCTGATTTCGACTTTCGCAACACTTTTAAAATTGCTTTTATTTTCACACCTATTGTTTTGTAGAAACAGGCGGCGATTTACCAATCTCAACCGATACTACCCCCATACCACCTTCTGCTGTTGTAGATACAACAACAACGACGACAACATCAGATGAAACGGTGGTCGAAAGCAATACATTCGCGACCACCAGCCACGACACACCCACACCGAAACCTCGCGTACTCAAAACAAGCCCGCCCGACTCCATCTCCGAAGGCACAGATAGCACAACCATTCCAAATCAAGTGCAACAATCCGACTTACCGATCGACATATCCGCACCAGTTCCGAAACCACGAGCGCCCATAAAGCACACAGATCAGTTTGAGAACCTGGCTGCCTTGGGTGAGCAATCCGACAGCATTAGTCTGCGTAGTTTTGATTTTACAGAGGAACTTTCCAAAACAGACGAGCCCTCTACTGAGCTGTCCATACGTTCTCAGCTACGGGATGTAGTCACCACGACAACCACTACAACTGCTTCTGAGGATCACACCGAAAGCTTCGAGCCAACGAGTGAGATTTCAGTGGACGAAGCAGATACTGAAAAATCAGAGGGTGTCGAGAAGACAACCAGCTTTTATATTGGCGAGTCAAGTCGAAATGTGATCATCAAAACTTCTACGAAATCCCCAAGCATGACCCCACAGGATGAAGATCCTAAGATCGAAATGAATATTGAGGCCAAAGATATATCCTTGATGAAGGAGGTGTCCGTCGATTCGGATGAAGCTAATGATGCTTTCAAAGAATATGTAACTATGAAGCCCGATGATCCCCTCGGTTTAGATAGCAAAATAGTCAGACAAGGTTCAGAAACTAGAAATGATCTCTTAGAATTTGAAAATGCTGACAAAGATAAATCCACCGATGCAAAACTTTCGAAAGTCACCACCGAGGAGAGCCTAACCACGTCGACGGGTTCTAGTGGTCGTGCTGTTATTGAGGTGGCACCTTCAAGTAGTGAAGATCCAGACGAATCCAGTAAGGAAATTCCAGAAATAGTCAACACAATTGCTGAAAAGCCAGACAAATTCGAGCTTCCACTTGAGAAAAGTGAGTGGGAAATATCAGAAAAGGAAATTCCCACTGCAAGTAAGCCAAAGGTAGTGCACTCGCCACAGCAACCACAAGCAACTTCTGAGAAACAAGTCATTGACGAGATGCTTTATAGTCAGTCCATTGCAGAGATTCAAGAATCCGTCGAGAACGTAAAAAAAGATTTTGAACTCAACCAAATGTCTCAAGCTTTTAGCACTGATGTTGAGAACGAGGACTTATCATCCTTTATAGGTATACCCGAACTTCAAGCCTCCACAATAGATGGTACCCAGCCACCAGAGGGTCTTTTTGATACAACCATCAAGGAGACATTAAACAAACAAGCTGCTATGGCTCATTATGCAAAAGATATGCTTAGCCAAATAGAGCGGCGTGATGATCATGGATCTCTCGGGTTTGTCTCAACAGGCACGGCTGAAGATTTTAGTTCAATGGAGGACCGTTTGACGAAGGAAGAGCAAGGCTCACTTGGCTTTATATCTACGGAAACGGCTGAAGACTTTAGTTCAATGGAGGACTATTACACGGAGAGGCTAGCAACGGCATCTGTAGTCGTAGAAGAGAGCATTGCAGATAAATCCATGAGCAGTACTTTTGAAGAAGCAATTTCAGATCAAAGTATTAAACCAGTGGACTTAGTGGTTCATCGCATAAAAAGTGATACCTCGCCAGACTCCGCCAATCGCTGGTCCATTCCAGATGTTGATAATTCCAGCTCCAGCGATAGTTATCACAAGAGCTTCGAGAAAACACACAGTCGTCCACTTTCGTCTGATGTAGAAAACTTGCTTACAGGTACTGGAACATCAAGTGATTACCAAACCGCTCGAGACTTCACACCTTCCACCTGTCGCGATGGTACCGAATACGTGAGTGCAGTCAGTACTCTAGGAAGCAGCAGCAGTGGAAAGTCTATTAGCTCGCACGAGAGCATGCGCAGCCTGGACTCGCAGTCGGAAACGTCGGCCAATCTGATGAGCATTGATGTCTCTGAATTGTCGGAGACTTTGGTAGCTACATCAACAGAAGCTGATGCCTTAGAGGCTGAAGAAATGGCTCGCCTGCACGAGTTGCGCGCAGATGACGACGATAGTGATGAAAGCCTAGATATGATGGCTTCTTCCCATCACAGTGGCGACCAGCAAAGCTCGATGAAGCGCTCTCAGGAAATGATATTCAAGCCAAAATCCGAGTGTGAAATTATACCTCAGCAACAATCGGCTCAGACAATGCAGATTGAAGAGTATCCGAAACCAAAAGAGGTCGAGCGCACTTGGGGCTTAGCATATCCGATTGATGAGAAAGAGGGAAAGATTGATAGTTCTCGGGATAGCGATAAAGGTGAAGATATTTTGCTTTATCACGGCGATCCCCGGCGTTCGATTGACGAGTCGAAGCTGGCATCAAGTTTAGATGAAGGAAGCATACTTTCCGTCAGCATGTCTAGCACATCGAACATTGACACCGTTGTTGAAAACTTTGATGATATAATTGGTTCTGCCGGCTCATCATCGTTGACGGGAATTGAAGGTTTTCAGTATGGCCACGATGATCCAGTTCCTTCCACGTCCGTACCAGAAGATACATTTGTATTGGAGATGGAAAGTAAGGAAAATTCACCACAAGACTCAAATGCCAGTACGCCACCTGGCAGTGAGTCAAAGAGACGCGGTCACAAGCGCAATGAAAGCACGACGATTTCTGGAGATGCCCTGAAAAATTTGGACAAGGATTCAGCTTTACCAGGCGAAGGCAAGGAATCTGAAAGCGAGTCCGATACAGACCCCTATGAATCCGAATATGCTCGTCAGTTCCGCTCCCCGAAAGAACGAAAACACAAGAAAAAGAAACAAGCCGCAGCAGAAATGGACCACAGCTCCGAGCTTGAGAAACGTCCATTTACACCTTCTCAGCTGGTAGCCGAAGTTATTGTTGAGGACGCAACAGAAGAGTTAGAGGCGGAAGCAGCTATGATTGAAGAGCGACGACCATCACAAAACATGCAAAACTATTCAAATATACCCGACATTATGGTAACTGAGGATGTTAAGTCGCCCATTTTAGAAGATGCTGATGAGTACCCCGAGAAGACTTTGTACAAAGTTCGCACTGAAGAGGAGCTTGACAAGGCTAGTGATGTTGGCATTTATCAAAAGGCCAAGGCCGAAGAGAAAGAGCTCGACTTCCAAAGGCGTGTACAGGAACAATATAAACAGAAACTTGAAGAACTAAAACGGGCCGAAGTGGGTGCAGATTACGAGGATCAAAGGGCAGCGGATTCACCGGACTCCTTCGAAATGGTTGAACAGCCTGATATATCTGACGAGTTTGTCATTATTGAAGAAGTAGCCAAAGAGGCCAATGAGGTTGACCTGGGAGGCAAGAGCATAAAGATTAAGCCAATCAAATATGAGCAAAAGCATGATCAGGATGTTGAAAAAATCATTATCAAATCGGCACCTGCCGACCCCAAACTTGGCTCCCAGTTGTACAAGGATGACCTCAATTTTGAGTTTGAGGAAAGCCCGCCAACGGGAGCCAGCAGTAGCAGCGAGCAGCAGGAGGAAAGCGATTCAAGCGATACAGCAGCAGCTAATAAGCGTTGGGTCGAGATGCAGCTAACTGATACACAGCTGCGCTATCCTTACGATCTTACGGGCGCAGTGCTGGAAGACATCAAGGAGGAGGATGGAGAATTTGAGGTGGGCAGCAGTCGCATCAGTAGTTTCAAGGACTCGTTCTCAAGCACACCCGAATACGATCTTGCGGCACGCCGCTATCATTCGCGCGGTGACCACGACGATGTGTCTATGAGCAGCCTGCAAGAGTTCGAGTCACTGGAGCAGGCTATTTCACTAGAGAACCGAAATCGCGCCCACCAGGGCTCCACGGACTCCAGCAACGGCAGCTTTACACGGCGCTATATAGTGAGGCATAGTGGAAGCGGCACAGTGCCTGGCGATGATGTCTCCATATCAAGCCTAAAGGATTTTGAGGGACTGGAGAATGCATGCATCGAAGCTCATCTTATTGAGATTAAGGCCAAGGAAGAGGCGGCTCTGCTCTCGCGCTCCGACGAATCCAATAAATCAAATGGTAGCGACCATGGTGCCGCAGGTAATGTGGTGGTCACTAAGGTTACTCGCACTGTGACCCGCACCGAAGTGTTGCCAGCAGGACAAGCTGACAACCTTGAACATTTGCTCAAGCAACAATTGGAACGGGATGAATTTGATTCGAAAGCAGTTAGTTCAGTAAAAATTAGCGAATTACCAACCACAGAACTGGATCCAAAGTCAAAGATTGACAGCCAGGATTCGGAAAAGGACAGCATCGACAGCATGGAGATAAGGAGCCATGACATGATGACTAGCAGCATAGAAAGTTTCGATATATCGAAGGATGCTACCACACGCTCAGACATCGACTCGTTGGAAATTGACAAACGGCATTCGCGACAGGAGAGCATCGAATCTTTTGGCGATGAGCAGCTGGATCTTATGTCCAAATTTGTCAGCGGAGGCGGAGTAACATTAGGCGATGGATTGACCACCACAACGACGACCACAACCACCAGTACTGATGCTGATGGTCAAGAGCACACAGTAACACGCGTGATAACTACCACAACAGTCTCCGGTGGCAGTGGTATTCATGAATTGCCCCTGGATGAGAGCGGTATGTCAAAGGACATATCCGTTGATTCTCTGAACCTGTGCATTGAGCAAACAACCAGCTCGGCTGGCACAACAGCCACGTATCAGACCAGCGCAGGAAATTCACAGATGTCGGGCAGTGTTACTAGCTGTGCATCAAGCACGTTAATGGAAGACTCGTTTCCTGGTGTGGGTGGCATGTCGTCCTCTCAAATGTCGGCCAGTTTCTGGTCGCATGATGAGTCCACGGTGGTTGAGGATGAGGATCTAAGGACACAACAACAACAACAACAACAACAGCAAAACCAGTAAAGATGAGAAGGAAAGAAATAATTTATAAAGGGCTAAAACAATGACTAAGAATATCTGGCTAGGTAAGCATTATAAGGCAAGGCTTCTCCGCTTTTAGTTGTACTTATGATTTACGGTTTTTATTTGGTCTCAATATATAAGCAGTAGAGCTCAACATTGACAGAGAATCATGTCGCCTATATGCAAAATCAATTGTATCTTTACTAAATTCTAATTTTCTTTTAAATACTTTTGCAGACAAGATGTTCAACTAAGGATGACATTAAAAACGCATCTTTTATCGGATTACTGACTATGAAACATTCTGAATGCGACACCAAATCACCAACTTTATACGTCACGGACCTTGATTATCTCAAACTTGATTACCATAATAAGAAACTAGCAAATTCGTCATTTTTTCATCAGTGTAAACATTTTAAATGAATTTGAAATGGAAACATGAGTTTTAAATACTTATAAATATTTATTATAAAAATTGCAAAATTGAATATGGCAAGCATTACTTGTTTCGCATTTTCTGTAATTGGCTTTAATGTTTTAACATTTATGAAATCTTATAAGGAGCAACAATTCTTGAGCTAACGCATTGTAATGAAATGCAGAATACACATTTGCTTTTAATTTGATGTAGTTATACTTATATATGTATCTATTAAATGAATCGCTTATTATTGTAGTTTAATTTAAGCAAAATATACAAGTGCATATGTAAAGAGCAAGTAGGAAAGGCCTGGGAAGTGAAATGCTTTTAAAGTCTCATTTTTTACAAGAACCAAGCAAATTTTTACGCTTGCATATTTTAATGAAAAATATACATACATACAATATTATACAATAACAAACCGAAATGCATAGATAAAATTTAAAACACTTATATACAAAAACACAACCAATAATAATAATTCACATAAAGCCGCAACATACAACAGAGTCATATACTTAATGCTAATTTTCGTAATGCACACCTTGCAGTGTATTCATAATATTCTTACATATTACAAGATTTAAACGTCTTAGCATCACCAGCGTAATGGGTTATAAATAAAATATTTGTGTTAAAAACATACAGCAAAAAAAAAACTACAAAAAACATTATTTGTATTGTAAAACACACGCGTATGAATAACCAAATAAAATGCTTAATAAAAATTGCTTTAGATGTTTTAAATGGATTGTATATAATTTCTAATAATGTTCTTATATATGAATATAAGTTCCTGATTCACTCGAATGAAGCACATTATGAGCGGAATCCTTTCACTATTAGTTCTAATTCGTTGTTATGGATTAAATCTGGTATTAGATGGAAATTTTCAAATTTTGAATTAAATACCATAATTTAATACCAAATATGGTAACGGTCATACAGAAGGAAATTATTTTTCTGCGTAAGTACTACATCTGATATTTTACAACCATTTAGTACTGAATACGTGCACCAAAAAATAGTGAGCAATCGATTAGATGAGGAAAAAGAAAAGTTTACAACCAATTCCAATGTGTGGTTTGAAACCCCGCTGTTTCGGTTCAGATTGGTAATTGATTGTTCATATGTGCATTATTGTCTGGACAGTGACTTTCTTTTTTTTTTGTTTTTCTTTTGTGTATTTTTAAAAGACAATGTCTACGATTGAGCTCATACGCATATAAGCCTAAAACTGATTTGCCTAAATTGTCAAGCACTACATGCAAATGTACCGCATGTAATGAACCAGTTCTGTAATCAACTGGTTCGTTTAGTAGGTAGCTCGACAACACTGGGTAGCACACATTACAGCTGACGACGAAAGCAACAGCTGACGAAGCAGCAAGACGAAGCGAACAAGCAATACTTCGTGCGTATGGAATAGAAAATTGGAAAAAAGGCAACTGCACAGTGAAAAAGTTAAGGAAAAATGTGGTTTTTAAGCGAGTAATTGCGTAGCAGTTAAAACCCAGTTCAATAAAATACGAATATAAATAATTCAACGCACAAACAAGCTATGAAATTGTTGCCAAATTTTCTGATTCTTCGTCGTTGTTGCTATCGCATTTCGTATTGAGCTGACAGAAGCCAAGAAGCAGATGACAGATGCAAAACTAAAATCTACGTGCAAATTTGTGAAATTCATTGAAGATTAAGATAACAAACGAATGCTGAGGCATTGGTGCAAATAATTCTAATTATACAACAGCCCAACTGTGTTCCCCTCAAAGACCGAAACTGGTTATACACACAGCGACGACAACGACAGCGACGACGACGACGGCGGCGACGGCAACGAAGGAACGGGAGCAGCAGCAGCAGCAGCGAAAGGCAGTTCGACGCAGCGGAGAGTGAGGGTGAGTAAAAATCGATTTGTTGCACAAAACGCCACACACACAAACACACAACTGTGACAACCCTGTGCACGAGGGCGAGTGGTTGACATGGGCGGGGCGGGACCTGAACGTGGACGAGAAGCTGACGAACTATGTTGATGGGATGCACATTACAAATTGTTGTATACATTTCCAGGCAATGGAAAAAATCAAACTAAAGGTTATTGGCGTGCTGCGCGAGCGCGACGGTGGCACGAATGTTAATCGCAGCAGTGGCGTCTCTGCTGGCGTTGGCAGTCATCAGGTGGGCGTGGGCGTGGCCGTTGCAATTGGGGTCACGCAGGACAATGGCAATGGCAACGATAACGGCAACGCCCCTGGAGCAGAACGCAACGATGCACATGCACTAAATGCAGTCGGTGGCGGTGCAGTTACCGGAGCGGGGGGTGCGGCACGCACCTCGGTGCTCTCCCGGCCGCAGACATCCAAAATCAGCGCACTCGATCTGGCAGGTATATTAAACACGAAACGGCGACTCGAATGGACCAAGGAGTGGCTGCGAAAAAACCAATCCGAATTTCTCAGCAAGGAAAATCTGCTCAGCGAGCTGCAGTCACGCAAGGACGAGTGCTACCATTTGAATTACTTCCTAGCCATAACTGAGAGCCAGTTTCGATATCTGGTACAGAAACTGGAGCCCATCATTAGCCAGTATGCGCCTCAGCGCAAAAAGAAATCCTTCAGCGCCGAGGAGCGTCTGGCCATAACGCTCAAGTATTTGGCAACGGGTAAGCATTGCTCACAGATCGACTCTGAATCCATTTAACAATTTCTTGACTCATTTACTTATATATATATATGTACGTTGCGTATATGTAGATCGATGTGCATCCATTTGGTAATGTGTGTATGTATGTCTTTGTTGCAGGTGAAGTGCATTCTTGTCGAAACTACTGCTTCCGTGCCTCCAAATTTGTGATAAACGAAATGATTGCCAATATCTGTCTGGGCTTCTACGAGCACCTCAAGGACCAATACGTGACACTACCAAAGACTGATGAGCAGTGGCGCAACGCGGCCACGGACATGGAGCGCAAACACAACCTGCCCCAGTGCGTGGGTAATCTGTTTATGCGTAGCATTCAGCTGCAAAACAGCGTCAGCAACGACGATCGCAAGCGTGCGGCCGTCATCTTTACAGCCATTGTGGATGCGGACAACAATTTCCAGTATGCGAAGGTGGAGCGTGCGGCGAACAGTCGGCCAAATGATATATACAACCAGACCACTGCCGTTGAGCTAATCGAGCACAAGATGCAGGCGCTAGAGGCACAATCGGAGCCGCATCGCAAGGGCTACTATCTCGCCGGTGATGCAGTGCTGCCCAGCACATCCTATTTGATCAGTACACGCAATTTGGCCAAGGAGAGCCCCGCGTACGCTGCGCTTGAACAGATTAATGCTCATGCCGAGCAAACGATGCGCATATTGTGCAATATATTTCCCATACTAGCGCAACCACTGCGCGTCAGCGAGAAGCACATCGGGGAGGTGGTGCTAGGCTGTGTGGCATTATATAATTTCCTGCGGAAGACAGACGATTCGTTTCGGCGCAACAGCGACAGCATAGTGCAGCAGCGGGGCGGCATGGAGCAACAGCAGCCCGCCTATGTGGACAGCGAGGACATCGACGAGGACTGCATCATGCTGGCAACCGAGGAGGAGCTGCGCGAACGAGCCGAGTTTACGCCTAGCGTTGGACTGACCACCTGCTTTCAGACGTTGAGCGCACAGCGTGGTGATACGCCCGATGGTCAAGCCAAGCGAGACTGGCTACTCCAGCTGCCAATAGTTGGGGTACAACAGCAAAATGGCAACGCCACCGCGAGCGGGGGTTTATATTAGTGCAATTTTACCTAAGTACTTTACGAATTTTGTATAGTTCCTTGTTTTCTATTTCTATTTTCTAAATCATAATCTATATCTTATATATGAATTGGCATTGGCATTGGTTATGTTGCTAGCCATAGTTTTGCCTCCTTCTGCTGCATTAAGTGAGCTGTTCTTTTGCTTCTGTGCTTTAAGGTTCTGTAAAGTTAGTTTAGGTTTTTAATTTGGAAGTTCAGTGAATGCTATGTGATGTCTCAAATCTCTATTGTGGCCCAGTGCTCCCGGGGAGCTTTGCGAGTGCGACAACCAAACGTTTAGGCGCGCGAGGATCGAGATGAAAGAAAACAAAGAAAAACAAAACAAAAAACAACAAAAAAGAAATAAGAAAACAGATCAACAAAATTAAAAGTTTAGTATTCGTATTTAAGCAAACAACAAATTATACATAATTATATTTACAATAAATGTGTAAGGAATGGTCTTTACGTGTCGAAATCTAAGCACGCTCCCATTTGAACATCACTCAACATTAAATACTGCTCCAATGCGGCCAGCTCTGCACAACAATGTACAGCGCATCACCCGGACTTTTGGTGGCGCTCAACTGGCGATGGCCCAGCAGCTGATAATTCTGGGCAAGCTCACCCTGTCTGACAGCATGATCCAGTAATGACTGTGCAGCAGCCAGTGCTGCATCCGTTGGCGGCTGCTCCTCGAAGTTTCCAATGAAGGCAATGGCCAGGTTGCCGGCATTATTACCAGCCGCAATTGCGCCCTGTTGACTTGGACTGCGTCCCTCGTAGACAAGCCCATTACCGCCAACCAAATAGTGGTAGCTTATATCCGAGTACTTCATTCTAATCATCTGGTACGTCTGAATGCTGGCCACCTGGTCCCTACAGCTCTGGTCATCAGTGCAGCCACGTCCAGCCGTGTGAGCGATAACGGCCCGGCCCAGTGGTAGCGTCATCATCGTCATTTCCCCATTTGGCGGCCGAGCGCGCCAATCAACACGAGAAACTATGGACAACTCTGTCTGGCCGTTGACGGCGGTGAGTGCCATTAGACAACCAAAAAGCACGTTCCAGCCAAAGCTCATTTCAGTGCGGATCTCGACAAGCAACTGAGGTTGTGCTCGAGAATGCGCTGTGAACTTATTGACCGCTGATAATCAGCCTGCCCCGAAGCAGTGATTAACTACACTAGACAACATACATAAGCTGAGGGGACTTTTCTGTGGCGTCATATAAAAAAACATTTACCTTTGTAATCTTCTGCGAGGGCTGATTTAATAATTAGTGCTGGTGCTTAAAACGCGTTGCTCATTTCTAAATAAAACGGTAAAAATTTATTGATCAAATAGACGCTGTTGACATCATCAAATATATTTAAAATTTATTTGACGATTGGCATTCAATAAAAATATCAATCAAGTGGTTACAAAAAAAAATTGTGGATAAAAAACGGTTTAGTCATGAGGTCGAACTTGCTTGATGATTTTTTAGAATATCTCGGCCAAATATTGTCAGACTATGGAATGATATACCTCTCTGGACTCATAGGGACCTGTAATATCGATTGGCATTAAAAAAATGAAAATCTAAATTTTGACCCAAGTGACGATTTTTCTCATAATCGGTGACGGTTTGAAAATCATTTTTTTTGAAATATCTCGGGTAAATACAATCAGATTTTTGAAATTAAGACCTTTTTGAATTTGTACAAAAGCCTACTTTCGATTGGCATTTAATAGAAATACAGTACGATCGATTGGCATTAAACAATGTTCGCTTTTCATGGAACCTAGTTGACCTGTTTATCCTTGGTTATTCAATATCATGTATATAGTCCTAGCGATCCTAAAGGACCGAGTTCTCGCATCCCTTTCGGGTCGACCTTCTGGACATTTCTGTTCGCCTGGTATTTTGGCAGATTTTTAGAAAAATCTCGGCAGCCAGCGGTTGCCAACAGACGCCCCTGGCGGGTATGCAATGGATTTCTAAGGACCGTTGATTTTTGAATTTCTAAATAAAAAAACAGGAATTTCTTTTTTTATTTTAAATAATTTATTTATTTATGTTTAAATTTATAAAATTGTTCGTTTTTATGCTAATTTTCCTAATTATTTCTCTTAAAATTATACAAATCGAGTATAAATTATAATTTTAGCTTATTGAAACTTAAAATAACTATATCTTAATTAAAGTCCGATCCTGGAAAAATCTGTGCTGTCACTCGTGAAGGTCCTTAGAACTCATTGTAGTCCTTAATTTGTCAGTCTGTAGAGATAAAAACACATTTAAATTAAACATATTAATAATTACAGAACAGAGGAAAATAGGCCATAACTCGGACATGTCCTTGCAGATTTTCAAAGGACATGGTGCGTTAGGATCGTATAGACCCCTACATCGTTCTGCATCATAAAATTATTGGGTCATCTAAGAAAACACAAATTCTTAAAAATCTCCAAGACTACAAGGACATCACAATTATTTTAACATATTTCACGCCAGGACACGCAAGGTTATGGTCGAGTAATGGCTTATTCATATCATATATTAAAAAAAATCGTTCTTAGAACATTATTGTCTGAAGGATTTTCGTCCTTTGGGTTGTAAATTCTTCAATGGGAGGGTGAGGACTTTCTACTGGCAAAGTTAGCCCCGAACAGCAATTGTCAAAATCCGCAAGGATACGGCCGAGTTATGGCTTTGTTAATTAACGAAAGAATTGTATATATCTATGCTGTCGAAAAGACTTTCGTCCTTTTCATTTATATATACTGAATTGGGAGGATGAGGACTAACGGTTGGCAAATGGACATCATGACCAAAAACAATTCGTTTGTAAAGTCAACTATTTTTAATGATTTTATGGAATATCTCGGCCAAATAATGTCGCATTTTAGAATGATACATCATTTTTGACTCGTTAGAATCAGTACTATCGATTGCTATCAAAAGAATGAAAATCTAAATGTTCCTCAAAATCGTCTAAATGGCAAGGGCATCACGTTTTTTCTCAATTTCGGGGTCGGTTCGAAAATCAAAACTTTTTTGATGATTTTTATTGAATATTTCGGGTAAATGGTGTCTGATTTTAAAATATTATACCTTTTTAAATTCGTGCGGATCCTTACCATCAATTGGCATTCAATGATTTTAAAAATCGGTGGGTTAAAAAAGGGGGTTGACCAAAAACCGATTCGGTTGTAAAATCAACCTTTTTTGATGATTTTTTTGGAATATCTCGGCCAAATAATGTCCGATTTGGAAATTTTATACCATTTTGGACTCGTAAGGATCAGCACTATCGATTTTTTCTCAATTTCGGGGTCGGTTCGATAATCAAAACTTTTTTGATGAGTTTTATTCAATATCTCGGGTAAATGGTGTCTGATTTTAAAATATTATACCTTTTTAAATTCGTACGGATCCTTACCATCAATTGGCATTCAAAGATTTTTAAAATCGGTGGGTTAAAAAAGGTGGTTGACCAAAAACCGATTCGGTTGTAAAATCAACCTTTTTTGATGATTTTTTTGGAATATCTCGGCCAAATAATGTCCGATTTGGAAATTTTATACCATTTTGGACTCGTAAGGATCAACACTATCGATTGGCATCAAAAGAATGAAAATCTAAATTTTCACCCAAATCGTCGAAATGGCAAGGGGTTACATCACGTTTTTTCTCAATTTCGGGGTCGGTTCGAAAATCAAAACTTTTTTGATGAGTTTTATTCAATATCTCGGGTAAATGGTGTCTGATTTTAAAATATTATACCTTTTTAAATTCGTACGGATCCTTACCATCAATTGGCATTCAAAGATTTTTAAAATCGGTGGGTTAAAAAAGGTGGTTGACCAAAAACCGATTCGGTTGTAAAATCAACCTTTTTTGATGATTTTTTTGGAATATCTCGGCCAAATAATGTCCGATTTGGAAATTTTATACCATTTTGGACTCGTAAGGATCAACACTATCGATTGGCATCAAAAGAATGAAAATCTAAATTTTCACCCAAATCGTCGAAATGGCAAGGGGTTACATCACGTTTTTTCTCAATTTCGGGGTCGGTTCGAAAATCAAAACTTTTTTGATGATTTTTCTTGAACATCTCGGGTAAATGGTGTCTGATTTTAAAATATTATACCTTTTTAAATTCGTACGGATCCTTACCATCAATTGGCATTCAATGATTTTAAAAATCGGTGGGTTAAAAAATGTGGATGACCAAAAACCGATTCGGTTGTAAAATCAACCTTTTTTGATGATTTTTTGGAATATCTCGGCCAAATAATGTCCGATTTGGGAATTTTATACCATTTTGGACTCGTAAGGATCAGCACTATCGATTGGCATCAAAAGAATGAAAATCTAAATTTTCACCCAAATCGTCGAAATGGCAAGGGGTTACATCACGTTTTTTCTCAATTTCGGGGTCGGTTCGAAAATCAAAACTTTTTTGATGATTTTTCTTGAACATCTCGGGTAAATGGTGTCTGATTTTAAAATATTATACCTTTTTAAATTCGTACGGATCCTTACCATCAATTGGCATTCAATGATTTTAAAAATCGGTGGGTTAAAAAAGGTGGATGACCAAAAACCGATTCGGTTGTAAAATCAACCTTTTTTGATGATTTTTTGGAATATCTCGGCCAAATAATGTCCGATTTGGGAATTTTATACCATTTTGGACTCGTAAGGATCAGCACTATCGATTGGCATCAAAAGAATGAAAATCTAAATTTTCACCCAAATCGTCGAAATGGCAAGGGGTTACATCACGTTTTTTCTCAATTTCGGGGTCGGTTCGAAAATCAAAACTTTTTTGATGATTTTTCTTGAACATCTCGGGTAAATGGTGTCTGATTTTAAAATATTATACCTTTTTAAATTCGTACGGATCCTTACCATCAATTGGCATTCAATGATTTTTAAAATCGCTGGGTTAAAAAAGGTGGTTGACCAAAAACCGATTCGGTTGTAAAATCAACCTTTTTTGATGATTTTTTTGGAATATCTCGGCCAAATAATGTCCGATTTGGAAATTTTATACCATTTTGGACTCGTAAGGATCAACACTATCGATTGGCATCAAAAGAATGAAAATCTAAATTTTCACCCAAATCGTCGAAATGGCAAGGGGTTACATCACGTTTTTTCTCAATTTCGGGGTCGGTTCGAAAATCAAAACTTTTTTGATGATTTTTATTCAATATCTCGGGTAAATGGTGTCTGATTTTAAAATATTATACCTTTTTAAATTCGTACGGATCCTTACCATCAATTGGCATTCAATGATTTTAAAAATCGGTGGGTTAAAAAAGGTGGTTGACCAAAAACCGATTCGGTTGTAAAGCAATCTTTTTTGATGATTTTTTGGAATATCTCGGCCAAATAATGTCCGATTTGGAAATTTTATACCATTTTGGACTCGTAAGGATCAGCACTATCGATTGGCATCAAAAGAATGAAAATCTAAATTTTCACCCAAATCGTCGAAATAGCAAGGGGTTACATCACGTTTTTTCTCAATTTCGGGGTCGGTTCGAAAATCAAAACTTTTTTGATGAGTTTTATTGAATATCTCGGGTAAATGGTGTCTGATTTTAAAATATTATACCTTTTTAAATTCGTACGGATCCTTACCATCAATTGGCATTCAATGATTTTAAAAATCGGTGGGTTAAAAAAGGTGGATGACCAAAAACCGATCCGGTTGTAAAATCAACCTTTTTTGATGATTTTTTTGGAATATCTCGGCCAAATAATGTCCGATTTGGAAATTTTATACCATTTTGGACTCGTAAGGATCAACACTATCGATTGGCATCAAAAGAATGAAAATCTAAATTTTCACCCAAATCGTCGAAATGGCAAGGGGTTACATCACGTTTTTTCTCAATTTCGGGGTCGGTTCGAAAATCAAAACTTTTTTGATGATTTTTCTTGAACATCTCGGGTAAATGGTGTCTGATTTTAAAATATTATACCTTTTTAAATTCGTACGGATCCTTACCATCAATTGGCATTCAATGATTTTAAAAATCGGTGGGTTAAAAAATGTGGATGACCAAAAACCGATTCGGTTGTAAAATCAACCTTTTTTGATGATTTTTTGGAATATCTCGGCCAAATAATGTCCGATTTGGGAATTTTATACCATTTTGGACTCGTAAGGATCAGCACTATCGATTGGCATCAAAAGAATGAAAATCTAAATTTTCACCCAAATCGTCGAAATGGCAAGGGGTTACATCACGTTTTTTCTCAATTTCGGGGTCGGTTCGAAAATCAAAACTTTTTTGATGATTTTTCTTGAACATCTCGGGTAAATGGTGTCTGATTTTAAAATATTATACCTTTTTAAATTCGTACGGATCCTTACCATCAATTGGCATTCAATGATTTTAAAAATCGGTGGGTTAAAAAAGGTGGATGACCAAAAACCGATTCGGTTGTAAAATCAACCTTTTTTGATGATTTTTTGGAATATCTCGGCCAAATAATGTCCGATTTGGGAATTTTATACCATTTTGGACTCGTAAGGATCAGCACTATCGATTGGCATCAAAAGAATGAAAATCTAAATTTTCACCCAAATCGTCGAAATGGCAAGGGGTTACATCACGTTTTTTCTCAATTTCGGGGTCGGTTCGAAAATCAAAACTTTTTTGATGATTTTTCTTGAACATCTCGGGTAAATGGTGTCTGATTTTAAAATATTATACCTTTTTAAATTCGTACGGATCCTTACCATCAATTGGCATTCAATGATTTTTAAAATCGCTGGGTTAAAAAAGGTGGTTGACCAAAAACCGATTCGGTTGTAAAATCAACCTTTTTTGATGATTTTTTTGGAATATCTCGGCCAAATAATGTCCGATTTGGAAATTTTATACCATTTTGGACTCGTAAGGATCAACACTATCGATTGGCATCAAAAGAATGAAAATCTAAATTTTCACCCAAATCGTCGAAATGGCAAGGGGTTACATCACGTTTTTTCTCAATTTCGGGGTCGGTTCGAAAATCAAAACTTTTTTGATGATTTTTATTCAATATCTCGGGTAAATGGTGTCTGATTTTAAAATATTATACCTTTTTAAATTCGTACGGATCCTTACCATCAATTGGCATTCAATGATTTTAAAAATCGGTGGGTTAAAAAAGGTGGTTGACCAAAAACCGATTCGGTTGTAAAGCAATCTTTTTTGATGATTTTTTGGAATATCTCGGCCAAATAATGTCCGATTTGGAAATTTTATACCATTTTGGACTCGTAAGGATCAGCACTATCGATTGGCATCAAAAGAATGAAAATCTAAATTTTCACCCAAATCGTCGAAATAGCAAGGGGTTACATCACGTTTTTTCTCAATTTCGGGGTCGGTTCGAAAATCAAAACTTTTTTGATGAGTTTTATTGAATATCTCGGGTAAATGGTGTCTGATTTTAAAATATTATACCTTTTTAAATTCGTACGGATCCTTACCATCAATTGGCATTCAATGATTTTAAAAATCGGTGGGTTAAAAAAGGTGGATGACCAAAAACCGATCCGGTTGTAAAATCAACCTTTTTTGATGATTTTTTTGGAATATCTCGGCCAAATAATGTCCGATTTGGAAATTTTATACCATTTTGGACTCGTAAGGATCAACACTATCGATTGGCATCAAAAGAATGAAAATCTAAATTTTCACCCAAATCGTCGAAATGGCAAGGGGTTACATCACGTTTTTTCTCAATTTCGGGGTCGGTTCGAAAATCAAAACTTTTTTGATGAGTTTTATTCAATATCTCGGGTAAATGGTGTCTGATTTTAAAATATTATACCTTTTTAAATTCGTACGGATCCTTACCATCAATTGGCATTCAAAGATTTTTAAAATCGGTGGGTTAAAAAAGGTGGTTGACCAAAAACCGATTCGGTTGTAAAATCAACCTTTTTTGATGATTTTTTTGGAATATCTCGGCCAAATAATGTCCGATTTGGAAATTTTATACCATTTTGGACTCGTAAGGATCAACACTATCGATTGGCATCAAAAGAATGAAAATCTAAATTTTCACCCAAATCGTCGAAATGGCAAGGGGTTACATCACGTTTTTTCTCAATTTCGGGGTCGGTTCGAAAATCAAAACTTTTTTGATGATTTTTCTTGAACATCTCGGGTAAATGGTGTCTGATTTTAAAATATTATACCTTTTTAAATTCGTACGGATCCTTACCATCAATTGGCATTCAATGATTTTTAAAATCGGTGGGTTAAAAAAGGTGGTTGACCAAAAACCGATTCGGTTGTAAAATCAACCTTTTTTGATGATTTTTTTGGAATATCTCGGCCAAATAATGTCCGATTTGGAAATTTTATACCATTTTGGACTCGTAAGGATCAACACTATCGATTGGCATCAAAAGAATGAAAATCTAAATTTTCACCCAAATCGTCGAAATGGCAAGGGGTTACATCACGTTTCTTCTCAATTTCGGGGTCGGTTCGAAAATCAAAACTTTTTTGATGATTTTTATTCAATATCTCGGGTAAATGGTGTCTGATTTTAAAATATTATACCTTTTTAAATTCGTACGGATCCTTACCATCAATTGGCATTCAATGATTTTAAAAATCGGTGGGTTAAAAAAGGTGGTTGACCAAAAACCGATTCGGTTGTAAAATCAACCTTTTTTGATGATTTTTTGGAATATCTCGGCCAAATAATGTCCGATTTGGGAATTTTATACCATTTTGGACTCGTAAGGATCAGCACTATCGATTGGCATCAAAAGAATGAAAATCTAAATTTTCACCCAAATCGTCGAAATGGCAAGGGGTTACATCACGTTTTTTCTCAATTTCGGGGTCGGTTCGAAAATCAAAACTTTTTTGATGAGTTTTATTCAATATCTCGGGTAAATGGTGTCTGATTTTAAAATATTATACCTTTTTAAATTCGTACGGATCCTTACCATCAATTGGCATTCAAAGATTTTAAAAATCGGTGGGTTAAAAAAGGTGGTTGACCAAAAACCGATTCGGTTGTAAAATCAACCTTTTTTGATGATTTTTTGGAATATCTCGGCCAAATAATGTCCGATTTGGGAATTTTATACCATTTTGGACTCGTAAGGATCAGCACTATCGATTGGCATCAAAAGAATGAAAATCTAAATTTTCACCCAAATCGTCGAAATGGCAAGGGGTTACATCACGTTTTTTCTCAATTTCGGGGTCGGTTCGAAAATCAAAACTTTTTTGATGAGTTTTATTCAATATCTCGGGTAAATGGTGTCTGATTTTAAAATATTATACCTTTTTAAATTCGTACGGATCCTTACCATCAATTGGCATTCAAAGATTTTTAAAATCGGTGGGTTAAAAAAGGTGGTTGACCAAAAACCGATTCGGTTGTAAAATCAACCTTTTTTGATGATTTTTTTGGAATATCTCGGCCAAATAATGTCCGATTTGGAAATTTTATACCATTTTGGACTCGTAAGGATCAACACTATCGATTGGCATCAAAAGAATGAAAATCTAAATTTTCACCCAAATCGTCGAAATGGCAAGGGGTTACATCACGTTTTTTCTCAATTTCGGGGTCGGTTCGAAAATCAAAACTTTTTTGATGATTTTTCTTGAACATCTCGGGTAAATGGTGTCTGATTTTAAAATATTATACCTTTTTAAATTCGTACGGATCCTTACCATCAATTGGCATTCAATGATTTTTAAAATCGGTGGGTTAAAAAAGGTGGTTGACCAAAAACCGATTCGGTTGTAAAATCAACCTTTTTTGATGATTTTTTTGGAATATCTCGGCCAAATAATGTCCGATTTGGAAATTTTATACCATTTTGGACTCGTAAGGATCAACACTATCGATTGGCATCAAAAGAATGAAAATCTAAATTTTCACCCAAATCGTCGAAATGGCATGGGGTCACGTTTTTTCATCACGTTTTTTCTCAATTTCGGGGTCGGTTCGAAAATCAAAACTTTTTTGATGAGTTTTATTCAATATCTCGGGTAAATGGTGTCTGATTTTAAAATATTATACCTTTTTAAATTCGTACGGATCCTTACCATCAATTGGCATTCAAAGATTTTTAAAATCGGTGGGTTAAAAAAGGTGGTTGACCAAAAACCGATTCGGTTGTAAAATCAACCTTTTTTGATGATTTTTTTGGAATATCTCGGCCAAATAATGTCCGATTTGGAAATTTTATACCATTTTGGACTCGTAAGGATCAACACTATCGATTGGCATCAAAAGAATTAAAATCTAAATTTTCACCCAAATCGTCGAAATGGCAAGGGGTTACATCACGTTTTTTCTCAATTTCGGGGTCGGTTCGAAAATCAAAACTTTTTTGATGATTTTTCTTGAACATCTCGGGTAAATGGTGTCTGATTTTAAAATATTATACCTTTTTAAATTCGTACGGATCCTTACCATCAATTGGCATTCAATGATTTTAAAAATCGGTGGGTTAAAAAAGGTGGATGACCAAAAACCGATTCGGTTGTAAAATCAACCTTTTTTGATGATTTTTTGGAATATCTCGGCCAAATAATGTCCGATTTGGGAATTTTATACCATTTTGGACTCGTAAGGATCAGCACTATCGATTGGCATCAAAAGAATGAAAACCTTTTTTGATGATTTTTTTGGAATATCTCGGCCAAATAATGTCCGATTTGGGAATTTTATACCATTTTGGACTCGTAAGGATCAGCACTATCGATTGGCATCAAAAGAATGAAAATCTAAATTTTCACCCAAATCGTCGAAATGGCAAGGGGTTACATCACGTTTTTTCTCAATTTCGGGGTCGGTTCGAAAATCAAAACTTTTCTAAATTTTCACCCAAATCGTCGAAATGGCAAGGGGTTACATCACGTTTTTTCTCAATTTCGGGGTCGGTTCGAAAATCAAAACTTTTTTGATGAGTTTTATTCAATATCTCGGGTAAATGGTGTCTGATTTTAAAATATTATACCTTTTTAAATTCGTACGGATCCTTACCATCAATTGGCATTCAAAGATTTTTAAAATCGGTGGGTTAAAAAAGGTGGTTGACCAAAAACCGATTCGGTTGTAAAATCAACCTTTTTTGATGATTTTTTTGGAATATCTCGGCCAAATAATGTCCGATTTGGAAATTTTATACCATTTTGGACTCGTAAGGATCAACACTATCGATTGGCATCAAAAGAATGAAAATCTAAATTTTCACCCAAATCGTCGAAATGGCAAGGGGTTACATCACGTTTTTTCTCAATTTCGGGGTCGGTTCGAAAATCAAAACTTTTTTGATGATTTTTCTTGAACATCTCGGGTAAATGGTGTCTGATTTTAAAATATTATACCTTTTTAAATTCGTACGGATCCTTACCATCAATTGGCATTCAATGATTTTTAAAATCGGTGGGTTAAAAAAGGTGGTTGACCAAAAACCGATTCGGTTGTAAAATCAACCTTTTTTGATGATTTTTTTGGAATATCTCGGCCAAATAATGTCCGATTTGGAAATTTTATACCATTTTGGACTCGTAAGGATCAACACTATCGATTGGCATCAAAAGAATGAAAATCTAAATTTTCACCCAAATCGTCGAAATGGCAAGGGGTTACATCACGTTTCTTCTCAATTTCGGGGTCGGTTCGAAAATCAAAACTTTTTTGATGATTTTTATTCAATATCTCGGGTAAATGGTGTCTGATTTTAAAATATTATACCTTTTTAAATTCGTACGGATCCTTACCATCAATTGGCATTCAATGATTTTAAAAATCGGTGGGTTAAAAAAGGTGGTTGACCAAAAACCGATTCGGTTGTAAAATCAACCTTTTTTGATGATTTTTTGGAATATCTCGGCCAAATAATGTCCGATTTGGGAATTTTATACCATTTTGGACTCGTAAGGATCAGCACTATCGATTGGCATCAAAAGAATGAAAATCTAAATTTTCACCCAAATCGTCGAAATGGCAAGGGGTTACATCACGTTTTTTCTCAATTTCGGGGTCGGTTCGAAAATCAAAACTTTTTTGATGAGTTTTATTCAATATCTCGGGTAAATGGTGTCTGATTTTAAAATATTATACCTTTTTAAATTCGTACGGATCCTTACCATCAATTGGCATTCAAAGATTTTAAAAATCGGTGGGTTAAAAAAGGTGGTTGACCAAAAACCGATTCGGTTGTAAAATCAACCTTTTTTGATGATTTTTTGGAATATCTCGGCCAAATAATGTCCGATTTGGGAATTTTATACCATTTTGGACTCGTAAGGATCAGCACTATCGATTGGCATCAAAAGAATGAAAATCTAAATTTTCACCCAAATCGTCGAAATGGCAAGGGGTTACATCACGTTTTTTCTCAATTTCGGGGTCGGTTCGAAAATCAAAACTTTTTTGATGAGTTTTATTCAATATCTCGGGTAAATGGTGTCTGATTTTAAAATATTATACCTTTTTAAATTCGTACGGATCCTTACCATCAATTGGCATTCAAAGATTTTTAAAATCGGTGGGTTAAAAAAGGTGGTTGACCAAAAACCGATTCGGTTGTAAAATCAACCTTTTTTGATGATTTTTTTGGAATATCTCGGCCAAATAATGTCCGATTTGGAAATTTTATACCATTTTGGACTCGTAAGGATCAACACTATCGATTGGCATCAAAAGAATGAAAATCTAAATTTTCACCCAAATCGTCGAAATGGCAAGGGGTTACATCACGTTTTTTCTCAATTTCGGGGTCGGTTCGAAAATCAAAACTTTTTTGATGATTTTTCTTGAACATCTCGGGTAAATGGTGTCTGATTTTAAAATATTATACCTTTTTAAATTCGTACGGATCCTTACCATCAATTGGCATTCAATGATTTTTAAAATCGGTGGGTTAAAAAAGGTGGTTGACCAAAAACCGATTCGGTTGTAAAATCAACCTTTTTTGATGATTTTTTTGGAATATCTCGGCCAAATAATGTCCGATTTGGAAATTTTATACCATTTTGGACTCGTAAGGATCAACACTATCGATTGGCATCAAAAGAATGAAAATCTAAATTTTCACCCAAATCGTCGAAATGGCATGGGGTCACGTTTTTTCATCACGTTTTTTCTCAATTTCGGGGTCGGTTCGAAAATCAAAACTTTTTTGATGAGTTTTATTCAATATCTCGGGTAAATGGTGTCTGATTTTAAAATATTATACCTTTTTAAATTCGTACGGATCCTTACCATCAATTGGCATTCAAAGATTTTTAAAATCGGTGGGTTAAAAAAGGTGGTTGACCAAAAACCGATTCGGTTGTAAAATCAACCTTTTTTGATGATTTTTTTGGAATATCTCGGCCAAATAATGTCCGATTTGGAAATTTTATACCATTTTGGACTCGTAAGGATCAACACTATCGATTGGCATCAAAAGAATTAAAATCTAAATTTTCACCCAAATCGTCGAAATGGCAAGGGGTTACATCACGTTTTTTCTCAATTTCGGGGTCGGTTCGAAAATCAAAACTTTTTTGATGATTTTTCTTGAACATCTCGGGTAAATGGTGTCTGATTTTAAAATATTATACCTTTTTAAATTCGTACGGATCCTTACCATCAATTGGCATTCAATGATTTTAAAAATCGGTGGGTTAAAAAAGGTGGATGACCAAAAACCGATTCGGTTGTAAAATCAACCTTTTTTGATGATTTTTTGGAATATCTCGGCCAAATAATGTCCGATTTGGGAATTTTATACCATTTTGGACTCGTAAGGATCAGCACTATCGATTGGCATCAAAAGAATGAAAATCTAAATTTTCACCCAAATCGTCGAAATGGCAAGGGGTTACATCACGTTTTTTCTCAATTTCGGGGTCGGTTCGAAAATCAAAACTTTTTTGATGATTTTTCTTGAACATCTCGGGTAAATGGTGTCTGATTTTAAAATATTATACCTTTTTAAATTCGTACGGATCCTTACCATCAATTGGCATTCAATGATTTTTAAAATCGGTGGGTTAAAAAAGGGGGTTGACCAAAAACCGATTCGGTTGTAAAATCAACCTTTTTTGATGATTTTTTTGGAATATCTCGGCCAAATAATGTCCGATTTGGAAATTTTATACCATTTTGGACTCGTAAGGATCAACACTATCGATTGGCATCAAAAGAATGAAAATCTAAATTTTCACCCAAATCGTCGAAATGGCAAGGGGTTACATCACGTTTTTTCTCAATTTCGGGGTCGGTTCGAAAATCAAAACTTTTTTGATGAGTTTTATTGAATATCTGGGGTAAATGGTGTCTGATTTTAAAATATTATACCTTTTTAAATTCGTACGGATCCTTACCATCAATTGGCATTCAATGATTTTAAAAATCGGTGGGTTAAAAAAGGTGGATGACCAAAAACCGATCCGGTTGTAAAATCAACCTTTTTTGATGATTTTTTTGGAATATCTCGGCCAAATAATGTCCGATTTGGGAATTTTATACCATTTTGGACTCGTAAGGATCAGCACTATCGATTGGCATCAAAAGAATGAAAATCTAAATTTTCACCCAAATCGTCGAAATGGCAAGGGGTTACATCACGTTTTTTCTCAATTTCGGGGTCGGTTCGAAAATCAAAACTTTTTTGATGAGTTTTATTCAATATCTCGGGTAAATGGTGTCTGATTTTAAAATATTATACCTTTTTAAATTCGTACGGATCCTTACCATCAATTGGCATTCAAAGATTTTTAAAATCGGTGGGTTAAAAAAGGTGGTTGACCAAAAACCGATTCGGTTGTAAAATCAACCTTTTTTGATGATTTTTTGGAATATCTCGGCCAAATAATGTCCGATTTGGGAATTTTATACCATTTTGGACTCGTAAGGATCAGCACTATCGATTGGCATCAAAAGAATGAAAATCTAAATTTTCACCCAAATCGTCGAAATGGCAAGGGGTTACATCACGTTTTTTCTCAATTTCGGGGTCGGTTCGAAAATCAAAACTTTTTTGATGATTTTTCTTGAACATCTCGGGTAAATGGTGTCTGATTTTAAAATATTATACCTTTTTAAATTCGTACGGATCCTTACCATCAATTGGCATTCAATGATTTTTAAAATCGGTGGGTTAAAAAAGGTGGTTGACCAAAAACCGATTCGGTTGTAAAATCAACCTTTTTTGATGATTTTTTGGAATATCTCGGCCAAATAATGTCCGATTTGGAAATTTTATACCATTTTGGACTCGTAAGGATCAGCACTATCGATTGGCATCAAAAGAATGAAAATCTAAATTTTCACCCAAATCGTCGAAATAGCAAGGGGTTACATCACGTTTTTTCTCAATTTCGGGGTCGGTTCGAAAATCAAAACTTTTTTGATGAGTTTTATTGAATATCTCGGGTAAATGGTGTCTGATTTTAAAATATTATACCTTTTTAAATTCGTACGGATCCTTACCATCAATTGGCATTCAATGATTTTAAAAATCGGTGGGTTAAAAAAGGTGGATGACCAAAAACCGATCCGGTTGTAAAATCAACCTTTTTTGATGATTTTTTTGGAATATCTCGGCCAAATAATGTCCGATTTGGGAATTTTATACCATTTTGGACTCGTAAGGATCAGCACTATCGATTGGCATCAAAAGAATGAAAATCTAAATTTTCACCCAAATCGTCGAAATGGCAAGGGGTTACATCACGTTTTTTCTCAATTTCGGGGTCGGTTCGAAAATCAAAACTTTTTTGATGATTTTTCTTGAACATCTCGGGTAAATGGTGTCTGATTTTAAAATATTATACCTTTTTAAATTCGTACGGATCCTTACCATCAATTGGCATTCAATAATTTTAAAAATCGGTGGGTTAAAAAATGTGGATGACCAAAAACCGATTCGGTTGTAAAATCAACCTTTTTTGATGATTTTTTGGAATATCTCGGCCAAATAATGTCCGTTTTGGGAATTTTATACCATTTTGGACTCGTAAGGATCAGCACTATCGATTGGCATCAAAAGAATGAAAATCTAAATTTTCACCCAAATCGTCGAAATGGCAAGGGGTTACATCACGTTTTTTCTCAATTTCGGGGTCGGTTCGAAAATCAAAACTTTTTTGATGATTTTTCTTGAACATCTCGGGTAAATGGTGTCTGATTTTAAAATATTATACCTTTTTAAATTCGTACGGATCCTTACCATCAATTAGCATTCAATGATTTTTAAAATCGGTGGGTTAAAAAAAGTGGTTGACCAAAAACCGATTCGGTTGTAAAATCAACCTTTTTTGATGATTTTTTTGGAATATCTCGGCCAAATAATGTCCGATTTGGAAATTTTATACCATTTTGGACTCGTAAGGATCAACACTATCGATTGGCATCAAAAGAATGAAAATCTAAATTTTCACCCAAATCGTCGAAATAGCAAGGGGTTACATCACGTTTTTTCTCAATTTCGGGGTCGGTTCGAAAATCAAAACTTTTTTGATGATTTTTCTTGAACATCTCGGGTAAATGGTGTCTGATTTTAAAATATTATACCTTTTTAAATTCGTACGGATCCTTACCATCAATTGGCATTCAATAATTTTAATAATCGGTGGGTTAAAAAATGTGGATGACCAAAAACCGATTCGGTTGTAAAATCAACCTTTTTTGATGATTTTTTGGAATATCTCGGCCAAATAATGTCCGTTTTGGGAATTTTATACCATTTTGGACTCGTAAGGATCAGCACTATCGATTGGCATCAAAAGAATGAAAATCTAAATTTTCACCCAAATCGTCGAAATGGCAAGGGGTTACATCACGTTTTTTCTCAATTTCGGGGTCGGTTCGAAAATCAAAACTTTTTTGATGAGTTTTATTCAATATCTCGGGTAAATGGTGTCTGATTTTAAAATATTATACCTTTTTAAATTCGTACGGATCCTTACCATCAATTGGCATTCAAAGATTTTTAAAATCGGTGGGTTAAAAAAGGTGGTTGACCAAAAACCGATTCGGTTGTAAAATCAACCCTTTTTGATGATTTTTTTGGAATATCTCGGCCAAATAATGTCCGATTTGGAAATTTTATACCATTTTGGACTCGTAAGGATCAACACTATCGATTGGCATCAAAAGAATGAAAATCTAAATTTTCACCCAAATCGTCGAAATGGCAAGGGGTTACATCACGTTTTTTCTCAATTTCGGGGTCGGTTCGAAAATCAAAACTTTTTTGATGAGTTTTATTCAATATCTCGGGTAAATGGTGTCTGATTTTAAAATATTATACCTTTTTAAATTCGTACGGATCCTTACCATCAATTGGCATTCAATGATTTTAAAAATCGGTGGGTTAAAAAAGGTGGTTGACCAAAAACCGATTCGGTTGTAAAGCAACCTTTTTTGATGATTTTTTGGAATATCTCGGCCAAATAATGTCCGATTTGGAAATTTTATACCATTTTGGACTCGTAAGGATCAGCACTATCGATTGGCATCAAAAGAATGAAAATCTAAATTTTCACCCAAATCGTCGAAATAGCAAGGGGTTACATCACGTTTTTTCTCAATTTCGGGGTCGGTTCGAAAATCAAAACTTTTTTGATGAGTTTTATTGAATATCTCGGGTAAATGGTGTCTGATTTTAAAATATTATACCTTTTTAAATTCGTACGGATCCTTACCATCAATTGGCATTCAATGATTTTAAAAATCGGTGGGTTAAAAAAGGTGGATGACCAAAAACCGATCCGGTTGTAAAATCAACCTTTTTTGATGATTTTTTTGGAATATCTCGGCCAAATAATGTCCGATTTGGGAATTTTATACCATTTTGGACTCGTAAGGATCAGCACTATCGATTGGCATCAAAAGAATGAAAATCTAAATTTTCACCCAAATCGTCGAAATGGCAAGGGGTTACATCACGTTTTTTCTCAATTTCGGGGTCGGTTCGAAAATCAAAACTTTTTTGATGATTTTTCTTGAACATCTCGGGTAAATGGTGTCTGATTTTAAAATATTATACCTTTTTAAATTCGTACGGATCCTTACCATCAATTGGCATTCAATAATTTTAAAAATCGGTGGGTTAAAAAATGTGGATGACCAAAAACCGATTCGGTTGTAAAATCAACCTTTTTTGATGATTTTTTGGAATATCTCGGCCAAATAATGTCCGTTTTGGGAATTTTATACCATTTTGGACTCGTAAGGATCAGCACTATCGATTGGCATCAAAAGAATGAAAATCTAAATTTTCACCCAAATCGTCGAAATGGCAAGGGGTTACATCACGTTTTTTCTCAATTTCGGGGTCGGTTCGAAAATCAAAACTTTTTTGATGATTTTTCTTGAACATCTCGGGTAAATGGTGTCTGATTTTAAAATATTATACCTTTTTAAATTCGTACGGATCCTTACCATCAATTGGCATTCAATGATTTTTAAAATCGGTGGGTTAAAAAAGGTGGTTGACCAAAAACCGATTCGGTTGTAAAATCAACCTTTTTTGATGATTTTTTTGGAATATCTCGGCCAAATAATGTCCGATTTGGAAATTTTATACCATTTTGGACTCGTAAGGATCAACACTATCGATTGGCATCAAAAGAATGAAAATCTAAATTTTCACCCAAATCGTCGAAATAGCAAGGGGTTACATCACGTTTTTTCTCAATTTCGGGGTCGGTTCGAAAATCAAAACTTTTTTGATGATTTTTCTTGAACATCTCGGGTAAATGGTGTCTGATTTTAAAATATTATACCTTTTTAAATTCGTACGGATCCTTACCATCAATTGGCATTCAATAATTTTAATAATCGGTGGGTTAAAAAATGTGGATGACCAAAAACCGATTCGGTTGTAAAATCAACCTTTTTTGATGATTTTTTGGAATATCTCGGCCAAATAATGTCCGTTTTGGGAATTTTATACCATTTTGGACTCGTAAGGATCAGCACTATCGATTGGCATCAAAAGAATGAAAATCTAAATTTTCACCCAAATCGTCGAAATGGCAAGGGGTTACATCACGTTTTTTCTCAATTTCGGGGTCGGTTCGAAAATCAAAACTTTTTTGATGAGTTTTATTCAATATCTCGGGTAAATGGTGTCTGATTTTAAAATATTATACCTTTTTAAATTCGTACGGATCCTTACCATCAATTGGCATTCAAAGATTTTTAAAATCGGTGGGTTAAAAAAGGTGGTTGACCAAAAACCGATTCGGTTGTAAAATCAACCCTTTTTGATGATTTTTTTGGAATATCTCGGCCAAATAATGTCCGATTTGGAAATTTTATACCATTTTGGACTCGTAAGGATCAACACTATCGATTGGCATCAAAAGAATGAAAATCTAAATTTTCACCCAAATCGTCGAAATGGCAAGGGGTTACATCACGTTTTTTCTCAATTTCGGGGTCGGTTCGAAAATCAAAACTTTTTTGATGAGTTTTATTGAATATCTCGGGTAAATGGTGTCTGATTTTAAAATATTATACCTTTTTAAATTCGTACGGATCCTTACCATCAATTGGCATTCAATGATTTTAAAAATCGGTGGGTTAAAAAAGGTGGATGACCAAAAACCGATCCGGTTGTAAAATCAACCTTTTTTGATGATTTTTTTGGAATATCTCGGCCAAATAATGTCCGATTTGGGAATTTTATACCATTTTGGACTCGTAAGGATCAGCACTATCGATTGGCATCAAAAGAATGAAAATCTAAATTTTCACCCAAATCGTCGAAATGGCAAGGGGTTACATCACGTTTTTTCTCAATTTCGGGGTCGGTTCGAAAATCAAAACTTTTTTGATGATTTTTCTTGAACATCTCGGGTAAATGGTGTCTGATTTTAAAATATTATACCTTTTTAAATTCGTACGGATCCTTACCATCAATTGGCATTCAATGATTTTTAAAATCGGTGGATTAAAAAGGTGGTTGACCAAAAACCGATTCGGTTGTAAAATCAACCTTTTTTGATGATTTTTTTGGAATATCTCGGCCAAATAATGTCCGATTTGGAAATTTTATACCATTTTGGACTCGTAAGGATCAACACTATCGATTGGCATCAAAAGAATGAAAATCTAAATTTTCACCCAAATCGTCGAAATAGCAAGGGGTTACATCACGTTTTTTCTCAATTTCGGGGTCGGTTCGAAAATCAAAACTTTTTTGATGATTTTTCTTGAACATCTCGGGTAAATGGTGTCTGATTTTAAAATATTATACCTTTTTAAATTCGTACGGATCCTTACCATCAATTGGCATTCAATAATTTTAATAATCGGTGGGTTAAAAAATGTGGATGACCAAAAACCGATTCGGTTGTAAAATCAACCTTTTTTGATGATTTTTTGGAATATCTCGGCCAAATAATGTCCGTTTTGGGAATTTTATACCATTTTGGACTCGTAAGGATCAGCACTATCGATTGGCATCAAAAGAATGAAAATCTAAATTTTCACCCAAATCGTCGAAATGGCAAGGGGTTACATCACGTTTTTTCTCAATTTCGGGGTCGGTTCGAAAATCAAAACTTTTTTGATGATTTTTATTGAATATCTCGGGTAAATGGTGTCTGATTTTAAAATGTTATACCTTTTTAAATTCGTACGGATCCCTACTATTAATTGGCGTTCAAAGATTTTAAAAATCGGTGGGTAAAAAAAGGTGGTTGACCAAAAACCGAGTTGGTTGTAAAATCATCCCTTTTTGATGATTTTTTGGCATATCTCGGCCAAATAATGTCCGATTTGGAAATTTTATACCATTTTGGACTCGTAAGGATCAGCA
>NW_026998084.1:0-13047 GCF_035044405.1 Drosophila montana | reverse complement strand
TAAAGCCTTCGGACACAGCACACCCACCCCAATCCTGCTGTGCACCGAAGTTCTCCACGAAATACATGTATAGGCGGCTGGTTGTTTCTTTTCTACACAAAAAAAAAACGATATCGATATCGAAATCCTGTTTTCGGAGAAATTTTGGTAAATAATAAGAGCTAGAGTCACCAAACTTGACATATAGCTTCTAGAATAGTATATATATACCAAGTATCTTTCATTTTATTGCTATCGCCACCTCTTCTGTGGTTGTTGAGTAGAGGCGGCGGTAAGTGGTGCGGTCTGTGGAGAGTTCGAACCCGGCCAAGGGAACTTTTTTATTTTTTATTTTATCTTTATTACTACTAAAGCAAACGAACGCGTAGCGCGAGCTGCATTTGGGGTTGGAATAAGAGGGTTCAGGGTATCCCCCAGTCGGGAGCTCCCGACTAGAATCTCTTACTTGTTTCTATTTACTGACGCATTTAAATATGTGAGTCCCGCCTTAATGCAACGGGTGTCTCAAACAACCGCTCGTCCATGAGTCCCCCGAAAGCAGAACGGATTTCCTTCTGTCGTGTTTGTTGCGCGCTCACCTTATCACTGCTGGGCCCTGTTGTGCAGTTTGGATAATGCTGTCGGTTGTCCGTAAAATATGTGTTATATTTTTAATTTGATTTAATTTTTAAAGTTTGCCCACTTTTTTTAAATAACTTTTCTGTGAGCACACAGTTTAAACATGTATTTGCAGTGTTTGCACTGAAAGATATATATGTATTTATCGCTTTCCTCGCATATGTTCATGATTTTTTTGTTTCCAGGCCGCACGTAGAGGTTATAGGTTATTCATGGCGCATGTGCACATGTATGTATATATATATATATATATCCAATTGCCAATCCAATCCATTTGCGCAAAGTGAGAAGAATTCTTGTAAACACGGCGTGGCGATGACCGACGCGATTTATTTCTAAAAATCAACAACTCTTGGAACACAATTTCCAAATTTCCAAAGCTAGCCCTATGCCCTAAAAGTGCTAACCCCCTGCCTCGTGCACGGTGTCGCATAACGATTGCTTACATCGTGAAGCGTTTCCGTTAATACGGAGGTACAAGAACACAACGATCGCACTTCACCCCAGATAATGCCAACGTCAGATAGCTGTTTTGTTGTAAGGAGCCTTACGGATGCCCACAGTTACTACTCTGTAAGATAGGTTGTGTTTTTTTTTTTCACTTTCTGTATTTTCAATAGTAAGTTAATCTTCAGCAATTTTGTTTCAGCAGGGAGTCCATAATAATTAAGTTTATATAAGTAAAGCCTTCGGACACAGCACACCCACCCCAATCCTGCTGTGCACCGAAGTTGTATTGGCGGCTGGTTGTTTCTTTTCTACACAAAAAAAAAACGATATCGATATCGAAATCCTGTTTTCGGAGAAATTTTGGTAAATAATAAGAGCTAGAGTCACCAAACTTGACATATAGCTTCTAGAATAGTATATATATACCAAGTATCTTTCATTTTATTGCTATCGCCACCTCTTCTGTGGTTGTTGAGTAGAGGCGGCGGTAAGTGGTGCGGTCTGTGGAGAGTTCGAACCCGGCCAAGGGAACTTTTTTATTTTTTATTTTATCTTTATTACTACTAAAGCAAACGAACGCGTAGCGCGAGCTGCATTTGGGGTTGGAATAAGAGGGTTCAGGGTATCCCCCAGTCGGGAGCTCCCGACTAGAATCTCTTACTTGTTTCTATTTACTGACGCATTTAAATATGTGAGTCCCGCCTTAATGCAACGGGTGTCTCAAACAACCGCTCGTCCATGAGTCCCCCGAAGGCAGAACGGATTTCCTTCTGTCGTGTTTGTTGCGCGCTCACCTTAGCACTGTTGGGCCCTGTTGTGCAGTTTGGATAATGCTGTCGGTTGTCCGTAAAATATGTGTTATATTTTTAATTTGATTTAATTTTTAAAGTTTGCCCACTTTTTTTAAATAACTTTTCTGTGAGCACACAGTTTAAACATGTATTTGCAGTGTTTGCACTGAAAGATATACATATATGTATTTATCGCTTTCCTCGCATATGTTCATGATTTTTTTGTTTCCAGGCCGCACGTAGAGGTTATAGGTGATTCGTGGCGCGTGTGCACATGTATGTTTATACATATATATACATATCCAATTGCCAATCCAATCCATTTGCGCAAAGTGAGAAGAATTCTTGTAAACATGGCGTGGCGATGACCGACGCGATTTATTTCTAAAAATCAACAACTCTTGGAACACAATTTCCAAAGCTAACCCCCTGCCTCGTGCACGGTGTCGCATAACGATTGCGTACATCGTGAAGCGTTGCCTGCCACATAGGCAATGACAGAACTTCTGGTGATGTTGTGCAATATCCACTGAAGTTGTGCAATGCATGATCAGTTTGGCTACTTGTTTGTTGTTGGCTGATCGTGTTAACTCCTCTCTCCTTAGATTTCGTGAAACCGTCAATTGTCACTTGAATGTCATGTTGGCGTTGGACCATCTGGTATTTCTGGTGAAGCTTGGATGATGCGTAAGAGGGCCAAGAAGATAACCACGTATGTAAGGTCGTTCTTCCTATTTAATAACACTTTAATTCAAGCTACTGCTATTAGATCAGTGATTGTAATATAGGTTGAATATTTATTGATAATATTTTTTAAATCATCTGTAGTGTATTCTTGGATGCGCATTTTAACACTTTGTTACAAACTTAAATATATATATATAATGGATATAAACATATAAAACATAAGCGTAAGTCAATGACTCGATTAAAAGTAATATGTTCAGCCACTTGACGGCTACCGTCTAATGCCGACTTACGGCATAAGCACTGACCATGCATGCCACGGGCAATGCCCAGGAGCGCTATTTACGAGAAGTACATAGCTTCACGCGCACTAATACTTTAATGCAACCATATATGCATGAGTGCGCTCTCCCTCTCAGAGTATGTTACCTTTAACATAATTATGCTAAGTTGAATTTGTTAGCTCCGATAAGTTCATTTCATTTTAATAAAAATCAATGATAAAACTGACGTTAAGCGAACCAGTTGTACACGGCATTCCTCCATACCCCTCTTATTTCAAGTTGGCTTGCATCGCATTGTATATAAAAGTGCTTGCGGAAATCAGGATGCGCCAATACGGGTGCACATAAGAGCGGCTTCTTAAGCTCCTGGAAACCCTTTGTTGGTTCTCCGGTCAGAATTAGCTTCGTGTTCGCTTTGGCAGAGTCTGTAATTGGTGCGGTGGTGTCATCAACTCTGCTCAGTACGCATGCTTACCGCATTTTTTTTTAATTTGTTGTATATTCCATTTAATAATAATTTTCTACTACAGCTCTTGTCACATACTAATCGTCGCAAGAACTTCTACCTCTATTTTGTGTCACATATTTCGCTATAAAGTCAGATGTTCAACCTTTCTTATTGACATTGCATTTTTAGATTCCTTTCTTTTCCATTTAAATTAGTAATTTGATAGAGAAGTTTAGTTATAGTGATTTAGAAGAATTTTTAGGGATTTAAATTAAAGTTTGTCCGGTTCGCCGAGACACCAACCTAGTTTCGAGGACCTTAGGCCTGATTATCGGTGCTGTTAATTAATTAACAGAAACACCAAAAGGTAGAGGAAACCAATCTGCACAATACAAGGTCATCTAAGGCTATAGCTCGGAGAAGGTAATTCTAAAATCTTCACTTGCAAACTGGTGCACGCCCGATGCAATATTTATTGTCTGGTAACAAAAATATTTGTTCAATCCCGTCACAGGTGCCAATCAATTTATTGAGACACCGGCTAAGCGAAGCGATCTCTGTACAGGCAAGCAGGAGTTAACAAAACTATTGGCCAATCCATCTCACAATCTAGGCGAGAGACAGCAAGAAACGAGGCGGTTGTGCTTGCATCTGTGCAAAGCTTTTAAGTCGTTAAAATCCATTTTAAATCCCAACCAAGCCATTTATGTGCGCGCATGCTAAGAAACTGCCAAGTATCAGCAATAGTTTTATTATTATAAACAATTCATTTAAAAGAATATAATAACAAAAAAAAATAAAGAAATCTGGCTGTTATTAATATGTACTGAAATTTGAAATGTTTAATAAACAATGAAAGGTTTCATGTGCGCTGAGTCCATTTGGAGCAGCGCTCACTGCGTTAAGCTGATGACGACGGTTCAGGTGTTCCTGCCAATGGCACCAAGTTAGTGCATGAGCGCTATGAAGGTCACACCTTTTCTGTTCCGTGTGCATGAGCGGCTCACTGAATATCTTGCTCTTTCAGATTATGCGGCCAGAATGGCCAGCCAGACTCGTCCGGAATGTGCAAGCACACGGAAGGGAACAACACGAAAGCGTTTGCAAAAGCCGGCTACTCGCGTGATTTAAAATTAACCGCTGTAACGAAAATGTTGGTTAACATCACGTATATTCACACCAATATGACACGATATCACCTTTCACATTTTATCCGGCACACCACTCAATGCTTCTGCAATTTGGATGCGATCGTCTTTGTGGAGAAGCAACGTGGTCGTATATAACGACCAAGAGTTAAGAACACTGTTTCAACTTTTTAAATTATGCAGTTTCTGATCGGCGCTTCTAACTTCTCTGACGAGGCGATTGAAAGTGAATTTGGGTAGCATAACCGAATGTTCTAGAAGTATACAGCAGACACACGGAACGTTGAAGCGAGGATAACTGTAAACTGGCGTGATGGTTCTTTCGTCTGTTTTGTGCTGAGTGCAGGTGTGGGTATGTGGGAGAGTGAAAAAATAATAAATATTGAGTTCGCAGCGAAGGGGAACATCGCCTGATCATTAGTCGCTTAACAAAAAAGGGTATACAAAGATTTTTCCGAGCAATAACCAACTTAGCCATTGGTCACTACACGAGAAAGCAAATCATAGGTTCTCTATGAGTTGGGCATAAATACAAAAAAAACAGTGCATCAACAAAATAAGTAATAAGTAAGAGGTTCTAGTCGGGAGGTCCCGTCTAGAGTATACCCTGAACCCTCTTCTTCCAACACCAAATGCAGCTCGCGCTAGGCAATTAATCACACTGCTTGCCGCTGCCTCTACCCAACAGCCACACCAATCGTTGAGCCTTAATGAGTAAAAAACGACATAAAATAAAAGCAGATGCGCATGAATGTGTGTGTCTACATGTATATGGATACAAGAAAAGTCAAGTTTTTTTAATAATTGTGTTTCTTAACCGATCTTAATTAAATTTTCTGCAGTACATCTTGTTGTGTTATAGAATATTTGTGTATTCTCAAAAAGTCAATTGCATTTAATTGTGGCTTATAATGGTGGGTAGCATTAATTGGTGTTTTTTCTTGATTTATAGGTATGAGGTAGTAGCAACGGGAGTGACTCCGTTCATCGCAATGTTTAGCTAGCATATGTACCTAAATGTTTCCAGTTACAAGCTGGCCCGGAAGCTGAAGTCATTGGCGGATCACAGCATTCATGACCTAGATACGAAGGACAGACTGGATGTAATCCGAAACCAGGTCAAGGAACACCTGCACACCGCGTACGAACGAAGTCGCCAACGCTACGATCAACGCGCGCGCCAACTCCATCTGAAACCGGGACAGGAAGTGTGGAGGCGCAACCTAACACTGAGCAGCTTTGGCAAAGCCTTCAATGCCACGTTCGCCCGGAAATAACTGAAGAGCCGCGTCGTCCGAGCCGTAGGTACCAACGCCTGCGAATTAGAAGATCTCCTGGGACGTGTGCTAGGCGTTTTCCACGCAAAAGACCTACGGGAATACGCGTAATTCGCTTACCTCCTCGCCTGGCGTCGATGTCGGCAGCGTCCGTGCTTTTTGGTCAGCGGCGCAAGTACACAGTATATGTCGTGGGTGTGGCCTACGTTTGGTATCCTTATTAGCCGGCTGGGTCAAGCTAGGAAATGCGCACGCAGATTCTTTGTAACGGTCGTGCTCACGTTTACAATAATCTGCGTGGTGATGTTCCATTTGACGTTATCGGCTGCATCGACAGTTTGCTTAGTTGGTTGCGTCCGATATTATCGGCCCCGTCGATATCTTTTCGTTGCATGGTCAGGGTATCGGGAGGGGTGAAACCGGGCACACAGCGGCGCCCAATTAATTGAAGAGTAGCAACGCCCGGCGATCCACTGCGTTGAGAGGGGTAACACCATTGAGCGCTCATGATTGGGCAACCGATTCGCTCATAGATAGATTAGGAGCAGAGATGATCGGATGCCCTTGCTAAAGCCCTTGGCCTACAACTAGGCCGTTGACCCGAGAGTGCAGCTGTGCAGATGGGCAGCAACGGTGCCCACCTCGTACATGTATGCGTGTGCCGAAATTCGGCACCGATGATGTTCCTGCCCGATGATGTTGCGTGCCATACTCGAAGCCAGGTTAAATTTTTTTCTTTTTGCATAAGTAAAGTATTCCAAAAAAGTTTCTAACCGGCCAGCTCAGCCGACGCGTACAAAAGGAATACGAGGAATTTTGCTGTCGTTTAATAACGTAACTTCAATGTAAACCTTGTGACGAAATATACCAAAACTTAAGAAAAACTTAAGACTAACGAGCGACACGGAGCGAACAAATAAAATATCAGACAATACATAAAATAAACGACCCACGGTTCCGGCAACGAAGGGACCAGCTCTCGAACCAGAGAGGGCCAGCAGTTTAACCCCCAGTCCAGGTTTCGGCTCAGCGGCGCACATATCACCGACGTTATCCAGAAGGAAAGGCTAAGAAGCGGCCACGGGCGAGACCACGCCCACATCATCCGAGTGAGTCAGTTCCATGTCGTCTACCCTTGCCCTGAGTAGCAGGCAGAGTCAGACGTCGACTCATGTTCGAGACCCCTCACTAAGAAAAGATCTTTTGGCATTATTAGAATTAGTTCTTTTGGATAAATATATATGTGTACTTACGCCTAGTTTCACTCAAGAAAACGTTCTAAAGGGCGAACAGCGAGTGACCGACCCAAATGTTATTGCACCTATTAAATATAAAAGTTTAAAACTTTGCAGTTGCACGAACAAAGCACACATACATACCTATCGCCCCTTACCGCCACCAGAGAGCTCTTTAGGTAGGGTAAGGTAGATTTAAGGTAAGGTAGACTTGCTGTACAACTGATTATTTTGGAATACCCGGTTCTACAGCCCCCACAGAGCTCTTTAGGTAGGGTAAGGTAGATTTAAGCGATTTAATACCTCACATACCTGCTGCGCAACTGATTATTTTGGCATACCCAGTTCTAGGTTCATTTCTGTGGGCATCTTGTTACCATTGGCGCAACGATCACATTATAATTGCCTTCCTTCCATTTTTTGTTCGTCGCCTGCTCAATTTTATTAAGGTCCAACGGTCAGTAACAATAAGAGATCGAAAAATTATACGCACCGGGTGAAGTCGAAATGAAATGTCCGCTTGTATGAGATTGTAAATGGCTGCAAAGATAAATGCGATAAGAAATAATATTAATTGTTATTAATTTTAAGGAAATGAAACCAATTATACTCACATATTGAAGGAAAACAATGTCCGGCTAAATATCCATTAATGGGGAGAGGGGGCATGACAGCCGACAAGGGCTGATGATTGAGACGAGATCAGGAGATCGTCTCAGATAGGGCGGGTACGCCGGGTCCGGAACCGGGACCCGATATGGAGAAGTAAAGTGGAATAATAGTGTTCTTTTTGTTAATTTATGTTGAGAGTCTCACCTTTGCTGTTTACATTTCACGTTTTTACAGCTGTTAGTGTTGCTCATTTGTTAATAGTTCCGGCTGTTTGATGTTATCGATTATGTGGTTCATTTTGAATAGTGTTGTGTAGGTCTGTTTTACTACAGACGTTGTAGCTTTGTTGATGTCAATTGTGCGATTTAATAACGCTTTAATTCAAGCTACTGCTATTAGATCAGTGATTGTAATATAGGTTGAATATTTATTGATGATATTTAAATCATCTGTAGTGTATTCATGCATGCGCATTTTAACACTTTGTTACAATCTTAAATATTGACATTGACAACAATGGATATAAACATACAAAACATAAGCGTAAGTCAATGACTCGATTAAATGTAATATGTTCAGCCACTTGACGGCCACCGTCTAATGCCGACTTACGGCATAAGCACTGACCATGCATCCCACGGGCAATGCCCAGGAGCGCTATTTACGAGAAGTACATAGCTTCACGCGCACTAATACTTTAATGCAACCATATATGCATGAGTGCGCTCTCCCTCTCAGAGTATGTATGTTACCTTTAACATAATTATGCTAAGTTGAATTTGTTAGCTCCGATAAGTTCATTTCATTTTAATAAAAATCAATGATAAAACTGACGTTAAGCGAACCAGTTGTACACGGCATTCCTCCATACCCCTCTTATTTCAAGTTGGCTTGCATCGCATTGTATATAAAAGTGCTTGCGGAAATCAGGATGCGCCAATACGGGTGCACATAAGAGCGCCTTCTTAAGCTCCTGGAAACCCTTTGTTGGTTCTCCGGTCAGAATTAGCTTCGTGTTCGCTTTGGCAGAGTCTGTAATTGGTGCGGTGGTGTCATCAACTCTGCTCAGTACGCATGCTTACCGCATTTTTTTTTAATTTGTTGTATATTCCATTTAATAATAATTTTCTACTACAGCTCTTGTCACATACTAATCGTCGCAAGAACTTCTACCTCTATTTTGTGTCACTTATTTCGCGATAAAATCAGATTTAGTAATTTGATAGAGAACTTTAGTTATAGTGATTTAGAAGAATTTTTAGGGATTTAAATTAAAGTTTGGCCGGTTAGCCGAGACACCAACCTAGTTTCGAGGACCTTAGGCCTGATTATCGGTGCTGTTAATTAATTAACAGAAACACCAAAAGGTAGAGGAAACCAATCTGCGCCATACAAGGTCATCTAAGGCTATAGCTCGGAGAAGGTAATTCTAAAATCTAACAAAAATATTTGTTCAATCCCTTCACAGGTGCCAATCAATTTATTGAGACACCGGCTAAGCGAAGCGATCTCTGTACAGCAAGCAGGAGTTAAAAAAACTATTGGCTAATCCATCTCACAATCTAGGCGAGAGACAGCTTTGTGCAAGAACTGTGGCGGTTGTGCCCAACCAAGCCATTTATGTGCGCGCATGCCAAAAAACTGCCAAGTATCAGCAATAAAGTTTTATTATTATTAACAATTCATTTAAAAGAATATATTAACATACAAAAAATTAAAAAACTTGACTGTTATTAATATGTACTGAAATTTGAAATGTTTAATAAACAATGAAAGGTTTCATGTGCGCTGAGTCCATTTGGAGCAGCGCTCACTGCGTTAAGCTGGTGACGGCGGTTCAGGTGTTCCTGCCAATGGCACCAAGTTAGCGCTCATAGGTCACACGTTTTCTGTTCCGTGTGCATGAGCGGTTCACTGAATTTCTTGCTCTTACAGATTAGAGACTATCGTGGGATTAGGCGGCCAGAATGGCCAGCCAAAACTCGTCCGGAATGTGCACGCACACGGAAGGGAACAACATGAAAGCGCTTGTAAAAGCCGGCTACTCGCGTGATTTAAAATTAACCGCTGTAACATAAATTTTGGTTAACATCACTTATATTCACACCAATATGACACGATATCAACTTTCACATTTTATCCGGCACACCACTCAATGCTTCTGCAATTCGGATGCGATCGCCTTTGTGGCTGTCTCGCGATTCGAGAACTTGAGTTTTGGATTTTACAAGAGAATCAACGTGGTCTTATATAACGGACACGAGTTTAAAACACTGTTTCAACTTTTTAAATTGTGCAGTTTCTGATCGGCGCTTCTAAATTCTTTGACGAGGCGATTGAAAGTGAATTTAGGCAGCATAACCGAATGTTCTAGAAGTATACAGCAGACACACGGAACGTTGAAGCGAAGATAACTGTAAACCGGCGTGATGGTTCTTTCGTCTGTTTTGTGCTGAGTGCAGGTGTGGGTATGTGGGAGAGTGAAAAAATAATAAATATTGAATTCGCCGCGAAGGGGAACAAATTCGCCTGATCATTAGTCGCTTAACAGGAAAGGGTATACAGAGATTTTTCCGAACAATAACCAACTTGGCCATTGTTCACTACACGAGAAAGCAAATCATAGGTTCTCTATGAGTTGGGCATAAATACAAAAAAAACAGTGCATCAACAAAAAAGAGGTTCTAGTCGGGAGGTCTCGACTAGAGTATACCCTGAACCCTCTTCTTCCAACACCAAATGCAGCTCGCGCTACGCGCTCGTTTGCTTTAGTAGTAGTAAAGATAAATTGAAAAAAAAAGTTCCGTTGGCAGGGCTTGAACTCGCAACTAATCGCACTGCTTGCCGCTGCCTCTACCCAACAGCCACAACAATCGTTGAGCCTTAATGTGTAAAAAACGACATAAAATAAAAGCAGACGCGCATGAATGCGTGTGTCTACATGTATATGGATACAAGAAAAGTCAAGTTTTTTTAATAATTGTGTTTCTTAACCGATCTTAACTAAATTTTCTGCAGTACATCTTGTTGTGTTGTAGAATATTTGTGTATTCTCAAAAAGTCAATTGCATTTAATTGTGGCTTATAATGGTGGGCAGCATTAATTGGTGTTTTTTCTTTATTTAGTGGTAGTAGCGGTAGTAGCGGGGAGGTGGTGATAGCTATAAATGAAATATACTTAATATATATATACTATTCTAGAAGCTACATGTCAAGTTTGGTGACTCAAGCTCTTTTTATATACCAAAATTGATAAAAAAAAAAAATTACTTGGAAACCGGGCCAAGTTATCGAATATCGGAAAAAAAACTCGATCTGCGCGGGGACTAGGAGGACCTACAGCTAAAATTTCCATTTCTATAACTCTTATAGGTTCTGAGATCCTTGCGTTCATACATACGGACAGACGGATAGACAGACGGACATGGCTAGATGATGCTGATCAAGAATATATATATTTAATGGGGTCGGAGATACTTCCTTCTGCCTGTTACATACATTTCCACAAATACATTATACCCTTTTTACCTATTTTCAATGGGTTCAGGGTATAATTACAAGCTTTCAGTCCTCAATTGTTTTAAAAGAAAGAAAAAATAACAAACAAAACCCACAGACAAGCCGATAACTAAAGAACAATACTGTCCCCACCATTGCAAGGTAGTTCACTGCAATTAAGTGATTATGCATTTGTGCATATATATAGTGACTTATTCACAACAACAGAGTTTTGAACCACTGTTATTCATAAGCTACATTGCATGGTATAACCCACTGTGTGTTTACAAATTTAATAATCATAACAATAGCATGCCTTCTGCATCCGAATTCAAATAATGCTAACAGCAACAAAAATCATAAGAGCAGAATGCCTTCTGCAGCCAAGCTCACATATTGTCAACAATCATTTATAAACAAAAACTGACCAACACAAAGGCGCTAGCATGAACAAGCCGCAGCTGCTGTCCGTTTGCAAAAAGTCACGTACTCCAATTAAATTTAAATATAGCGTAAGCCAATTTTTGTTCTTCAGTAATAATAAAAAACTGATACAAATTCACTCTCGTGAAATAAAGTCTTTTTATTCAAACTTATAACTACGTTATTGGAGCAGCCGGTAGGATAGCATTTTGTGAAAAGAAATAGATTAAAGTTCGTGAGTGATACGATCAATTAAAGAAAGGCTTATCCATACAACTGGTGTCTTCTCTGATCAACAAGTGTAACTGTGCACAGTATTACAATTAAATCGAATATATTTAAACTCAAAATATAAATCCAAATCGGTAGTTGCAACACAAAGTGAATTTTGTGACACAAACTAAATACCTAAAATTAAAAAAAAAAAAAAATGGAGCAACCAGAAGGCTCTCATGTTGATGCACTTGCAGCCATGAATAAATTAAACGAACAAACAAATACGGAACGTGCCAGCCTTTGAGGGAGACCCTATAACCCTGGGTCCATTTATCAGAAGGATGGATTACCTGCTTCAACTGTACTCTACTCACAATGAACGACAACAATGCATCATATTCAGGGCGATTGAGCTCCAGATATCCGGAGATGCCTAGAAGGTTCCTAGAATGCTGCAAATCAACAACTGGTCCCAACTGAGGGAAGCCTTAATCTCCGAATACAAGAAGCAAACATCCGTGGAAGAACTGAGGCGAAGACTATATAATACCAATTATCAAGGTAATTTACGTAAATTCTCTAGTGAGGTAGAGGCTAAGAAAATAATTATAACAGACAAGTTAGAATTAGAAGGGAATTTAGATAATTCCAGATTGTATACAAACGCTATGAATAACACTGTAAAAATCTTAATAAATAAAAAATTACCAGATAGACTCTTTATGTCACTCTCAAGATCCGACATATCCACTATTTCAAAATTAAAACAAGTAGCACAAATGGAGGGCTACTATGAGGAAAATTATTATAACAATAATAAAAAACAAAATAAATAAAATACAAAATAACTACTGCTATAAATTATACAGGAAATACTAAACCTCAATTTACCCAAATTTCATAACTAACAATAATCAAAGCCAAAATATTTCACATCCTCCACCCTCCAAACAACCAAACTTATTTTAACCAAAATAAGTAACTAGCTCAGGAATTCAAACAGAATTAACAACAAGCACAAAAAAATAACCCCATAAATCAAAATATTTCTCAAGGTAACCAAAAAACATATAGATGGGACATGCCGTACTAGAAATTTGGGCACCAAAAAAAATGTGCATCTGGTCCAACGAGCGAGTAAGATATACATACGACGTCCTTTGATCGCTCCCACTACAGGAAACTGCTTTGGCTTACTCTTTTCCAAATGATTTGAGCGATAGAACGGCATCGCTGTCTATTTTTATCTCGCTCGCACTTACTCTCAGTGCTCTCAATGTTTAAACCCAAAATCATAAAAAAGAAGGGCACGCGGCAAACGCGGGCTAATAATGATATTTTCTTTTGCGCCCATGATCTT
>NW_026998083.1:0-6827 GCF_035044405.1 Drosophila montana | reverse complement strand
TCCGACCGGGGAGAACGAAATGTTCTTCTGCGCATACGCTGAAACCGCATTTGCGTACGCGACGGTAACTCCTCGTTTAGGGTGACCATCACCGATGCCCACAAGGTGATAATCACCCGCCTACAAATTTATTGTAGTGTGGATCTGGGTAAGACTGAGTCATCACCCCAGCCAAGAAGCTACTTTACAACCCTATATAAGCCTGTAGGTCCCGGATATAACCCTTCTTATCCAAAAGTACTTTTACAATCGAGGGTCTGGCTACGGCGGTTCGGACATAGCCACACCAAAAAATTAAATTAAAAGCAACAAGTTCGGGCATCGGTCGTACTTCAAATTTAAATTCCAATTAAATTGAACAAAAACAAAACACCCTAAAAGTGGACGATTGGCGAAACATAAATTTTTTATTCGTTTGACGATAAGCCTTTCGCTACGCCACCCGGCCACCAGCACCTCACCGGCATATATTTCCTTGTGTCAAGATCTGGTCACAGTTTTAACCAGCTCTTGCCTGCATGCCGAAAGTAATTTTGGAGGAATCAATCTTGCCGTCGCCGTCTCTGACAGTAAACCCACTTATTTTGAGGCAACCACCACGTGTGCCCATTGGACGGCACTGTAATTTCTTGGGACGGCAATGTCATTTCTGCCCCCATTAAATAGACAGCAGCCTCTACTGCGGATCAGCTGATATTCCCTTGCTCATGCCAGCAAGAAAGGGCAGGCGCCGTTTCCACAGTCTGGAATCCGGAAGAGGGTCAGAAGCCCAGATGACATCGCCCATTAAGTTGGCCGGAGCGTGCAGAAGCATGGAAATTTCTGTTAAATTTCTTAGAAGAAAAATAGTTAATTAAATCTTGTGAGAGACTTCTAAAATTTATCCCCTTCTTGCTGGGGTAGAGTCCCCAGTAATTTCTGAAATTTTTTATATCTTATGAGAATTTTTCCCACTTAGTGTCGGAGAGTAACTTTTAAGTACTCACAATTTAAAAACCCTCCTGTGCCATAAAAAATAATCAAATCAATTTAAAGCCCCACAGAAGACAAAAGAAAAATAAATTAAAGAAAAAAAATTACTGCAATTCATTTTTGTTCATTGCCTAGCCCTATTCTATAATTATTAAATGCACTTTAGCGAAATTTTGATATATTTCTTAATTTTGCGCAATAAGAAAAAAATATTAACTGATCAGCTTATGAAATGAATTCATTTTGAAGAATTTTTGAGCTATTGTAAATATATTAACTGACCAGTTTTAGTAACTGAATTATTGTTGAATCATTAATGCCACTTGTACTAAGATGCAGGTTATCTAACGGAAGGATAAAATTTCCTTGTTTATAATAAATATTAATTACGGACTTGAATTTGAATTGCTAAGTTTTCTTTCCTGGTGACATGGTGATGTCATGGTGATATAAAAGAACCCCCCCACCCGAAAGGGCTAGGGAGCAAGAGGATCCCGCCCTGCCGTGCTAATTGAACCACGAGGAGCCTCGCTGAATACTTCCCGAATTGGTTTGTGAAGAGTGGCTGCCAACCGCCGTCACCATTGCTACCCGATATGTATTGCTAGAGTAGTTTCACCACAGTATATGCTACATGTTCGGCTATCAATCAAAATAAAACAAACGGCCGTGGCTGTTGCATAACCGGGTGCATAGGGATTGGAGATTTGCACTTCTGGTTAATGCTGGGATAATAGCTCGTCGGACTGGTTGGGGTTTTCCCTTTCCCTTCTGCACTTACCATAAACACATAGTTTAAGTTAAAGATCATAGTTAAGATCATAATAAAAAAAACAATAAAAAATCAAAATATTGATATAAATAAATCCATCAAAGAGCAAGCTCCTAATATGTTTACCATTAATGTGATTCGATCGAACATCTAAATTCAGCTATTCAATTTCGCTTAAGTGAGCGAACTAAGGTGTTGATCGTCTCTCTTTCTCTCTACCATCCCTACCATGACAAGCAACAAAAATGGGATGTGGATGCTTGTCCCTATTTCAGGTTCTAAAACCATAACTATAAATTGCAAGTGGCTAAAATGGATACTTGACTGATAAAAATCAAGGAATTATGATATCAGATCCAATAAGTTAATATATAACTTGTTTATTCACGCGTTGTTTGTTTTCGAGCATGATGCCAATTAATAGATAGATAGGTAAAACTCGATTTACAAAAATTTTCAAAAATTTAAAGCCAAAGTTAATATAATGTATGTACAATAATTAGTTTAAAGCACATAAAGAAATTAAGTAGAAGGAGAAATTCACCGACATTATTTTGAGATTTGGCGGATAGTAGTTAATTTACCGTCTTGCTATATTAAGCTGCATTTTAATGTTCAGATATATATATACATATATATATACATATTTATAAGTATTGTTTTAAGCTCACTGTGGGCTTTTACTCTAGCTCCCGCAATATCTTTCGAGGCAGTCGTTGGGTCCAATGTGTACGACGATTAGGATCGCTGTTGCTGTATGTTACAAAAGAAATTTATAAGTATATAGATACATTTATACATATATATGAGCAGCGACCAAGATCAATGGTGTGGGAATTTCCTCTTGCTTTAACTTATTTAGGCATATTTATTGCATAGTTTTACAAAACAAGGAAAAATTAAAAATAAAAACTTAGGAACTATTGACCGTCAATATTGGCAACGTCAAATAATTAGTTGAAATTAAATTAAGCAAGCGAAAGGGTACACCAAAGGTAATACAGACTCAGCTTCTCCGTTACTCTCTACGAGTTTTTGAAACGGCCTGTCCGACGTCATTGGCGTGCATATTGGCGGTCTCAAAATTACATTCGGACTTTTGGTCAGCCGGCAAGTAGAACAACTCGAAAGGTAGTTTCGAATATTGACAACCATGCCAAGCCAATATATCGTTTTTATATATATCGTTTTTAATTTTGTTATTTATTGTTTCTTTATGGGTAGCGTAGTCGAATGTTCTAAAAGTAAAATAAGTAAGATAACCGTTAAAGTGAGTATAACTGTGCGCTGGCGTGATTGTTCTTTTGTCTGCTTTGCGCTGCTTGCAGGTGCTTGTGCGTGAGAAAGTAAAAATGAGCATGGCAGCGCGTTATACTGGTGAGCTTTCGGTACAGTTATGCCTTGTGTTTGGCTATCAACCAAAATAAAACAAACGGTCGGGTGCAAAGGGATTGGAGGCTCGCCCGGACAATAGCTCGTCGAACTGGTCGGGGTTTTTCCTTTCGCTTCTGCACTTACTATAAACACATAGTTAAGTGAGACCAATACCAAAAAAAAAAAAAAAATAATAAATCCATCAAAAAGCAAGCCCCTTATTGTGTATCATTAATGTGATTCGACCGAACATCCAAATTCTAACTATTTAATTTCGGTTAAGTGAGAGAACTAAGGTGTTGATCGGCTCTCTTTCTCTCTACCATCCCTACCATGACAAGCAACAAAAATGCGATGCGGATGCTTGTCCCTATTTCAGGTTCTTAAACCATCACTATAAATTGCAAGCGGCTCACATGGGTACTTGACAGATAAAGATCAAGAAATTAGGATATTATATCAAATAAGCTAATATAAAATTAATTTATTCACGCGTTGTTTGTTTTCGAGCATGATGCCAATTAATAAAAGCCAAAGTTAATATAATATATGTATAATAATTAGTTTAAAGCACATAAAGAAATTAAGTAGTAGGAGAAATAAACCGACATTATTTTGAATTCTGACGGATAGTAATTAATTTACCGTCATGCTATATTAAGCTGCATTTAAATATTAAAATATATATATACATTTATATATATATTTATAAGGGTTGTTTTAAACTCACTGTGGGTTTTTACTCTCATTCACGTAATATCCTTCGAAGCAGACGTTGGGCTCAATGTGTATGACGATTAGCATCGATGTTGATATATGTTACAAAAGAAATTTATAAGTATATAGACACATTTATACATATATATGAGCAGCGACCAAGATCAATGGTGTGGGAATTTCCTCTTGCTTTAACTTATTTAGGCATATTTATTGCACAGTTTTACAAAACAAGGAAAAATTTAAAATAAAAACTAACGAACTATTGACCGTCAATATTGGCAAGGGTAAAGAATTATTTAAATTATATGGCACTGGCTTCTAAGCACATTAGGTAATACTGACTCAGCTTCTCCGTTACTCTCTACGAGTTACACTATACGCTTAGCGCATGAGACCCCCGATGGTGCTGCACAAGTAGTGGCAGGTGTCAGATGTTGTTCTTCGCAAGACCGAGGCTGATAGGTACGATAGCAGCAAAATTGGTCCTACTGGATTGCTAAGTGCTAAGCTCTTATTGTTGCCCTTGTCTGATCTGATTTCCACATCTGGTAGCGCAGACTAGCACGTCTTAATATTCCCGCTGCTCTTTGTCAGCAAGCTACGGGCGAAAGCTTTCAAAAGCTCAAGATCACGCGATTGTACTTTAGAACAATATTATGGGCTAATCTTTCACCTATTGCTCTATTCGCCCTTTTCGGTTACGTATGCCAAACTAGAACCATATGAGTGAGGGAGATATGATCAGCCAAGTAGTGCTTATATGGAGTAGTTAATCAACAAGCAGATTCGATGGGGACTGCAAAGCAGCCACTACACCACAGTTTATGCAACGCTTCTTGCTAGCGGGACATAAACTGAAATAACTAAAATAACTGTTAATTCGCGGGAATGAAAACTGGTGCAGCTTAGAACTGACAAAAATTTCTTACCGCCCGTAAGATTAATGTTTCGACTGCGCAGATTCTATATCTTAGCATTACTTGTAAAGCAGTTGGTCTCTCAATATTTGTGGCTTCGGACAAGAGATTTAGTCGCTTTAACAAGTCAAATATGGGGAAAACTCTAGACTTTGGTGAACGCTGGCTCTCAAGGCAGCTCAAATGGCATACTGCTTTTTGTCCCAATTTTAATGATCTTTTCCGATATAGGCTCGAATAGCCGCTAACACTGATCTATTTACTCATTCACTCGCATTGCTTTGTGGTGAGTATATTGCCATCCGAATATGGATGATTCCAAATCGGGTAAAAAAAGCTTTGAAACGAACTGAGAGCCGTTGTCGGTCATACAACCATCAGAAAACATATATTGCCATTCTATGTCCGAGGATATGACCCTAGAAGATCACGTAGCGCTTCTGAAATGGCCGTTCTGATGTAATAGGCGTGTCCATTGGAGGTCCCAACACTACATTGGGGCTTTTCGATTGCCGACAAACTCCACAATTGACTATATATCCATGAATTTGGGCCGACATTTTTGTCCAAAACAAGTATCTTGTGAGTTTCTCAATTGTTTTCCCGATACTACAGTGTGCAGCGTTAGGAGAATTGTGGGCTTTCTCAATCACTTGTAGGGTGAGAGACGAAGGTATTCAGATTATTTCTCCTGAATTTCCCGTCGCTGGCTCAGTACGTTAATATTTAAAACCGTCGATTATGTGTAAATCAGGTAATCTGGATTTCTTATAAAAATATTATCTATCAGATCCAGATAGTCTGGCGATTTGAATCCAGGTGAAGAGATGTCAACTATGGGACCTTGCTCCTCGAGTTCCGTAAGCTCTGCCTTATTTGACGCGACATTTTGTGCACCGCTACGATGCGAGACTTTAAACTTAAAACCCTGTAATTTGATCAACCATCTACCTTGACATCCTCCTTCTGTCTAATGAACCATTGTAAAGAAGCATAATCAGTTATTACTTCAAAATCCTGTCCTTATATACATGCTCTGAATTTAAAAATACCTCTTCTTACGGCTAAGCATTCCAGATCGGTCAGCCTATAATTCCGTTGGCCTTCAATAGTTTTTCTGACATGTATGCTATTGGAGCCTCCTCTTCCTGTTCATTTAGTTGAGCCATAAAGGACCCTAAGCCAGTAGTGCAAACTAATCTAAAAGGTTTTGAGAAGTCGGGGGTAGCCAATACAGGTGAAGAAGTTCAAAGTGTTTTCAAATCGTTGAATCATCTGTGTTCTATTTCAATACTTTCGATTTCTTAAGCAACTCGGTAAGCCGAACGCTAACTGCATAATGATGAACGAAACGTCTGTATCATACGGCGAGTACAAGAAAACGTCTAAGTTGTTTTACAGTTTTTGGTACAGGAAATTCGTTAAAAGCTTGTGTTTTGCTGGGATCCGTCTTTAGTTGACCATATCCAATGTATAGATATAGTGACATATCCATAGTCGTACCCACCCTTTAACATAACTTAGCACACGAGCACAAGCATAAGTATAAGTATAAACATTTCTAACATTGTAAACAAAAAGCCTGGTGATAACATCGACATTGGTCAAAATCAAACTGCCCCCCTTTGGTAGACATAAACAATTCACCCTAAATATCACGCCACTGTCAATGTTCCCATCAGAGTACTCAAACTTCACTCAATTTTGACTCAAGCTCTCTCAAAACGAAGTTTGCTAAGCGACCGCAACAGATAGATAAATCAGTTGATATTCGGGAGGCAAATCTGAATGTACTAGATATAAGAAGTAGCCGTTAGTGAAAATAAAGAATTGAAATATATTTTTTTAAAGTAACTAAACGTGTAAAACTTAATTGGCGCAGCCGGTAGGATACATCGGGAAAAAGAAAAGCTAAAGGATAATTAATTTCTAGATCTAAAGCACAATCGGAATTGTTGTCGGTGTGTAACAAACGTTCTCCCGAATACGTATCCGCACAAGAACCATCGGGTCACTAGTAGTCTATTAACATTGACCCTTCGGGCAATGAAGCTACTACAGAAAATCTCAAC
>NW_026998082.1:0-52680 GCF_035044405.1 Drosophila montana | reverse complement strand
ATATATCAAGAATGGTGACGCTAGCTCTTAAAAATTACGAGATTTGCTAAAAAAAAGCAGAATTTCGTTATCGATTTTAAGCGACTGATTGGAACCGGAGCAAGCTATCAATTATCGGAAACAACCTCGTACTGCGTGGGCGCTGGGAGAACATACATTCCAATTTTCAAGTCTTTTGCTCTTTTAGGCTCTGAGATCCTTGCGTTCATATTTACGGACATTCGAACAGACAGACGGACATCGCTAGATCGACTCGGCTATTGATTCTGATCAGAGCTGCCCCATCTGCCAGTTACTTATATTTGACCAAAAACATTATACTCACATAAATATATTATATTATTTTATTGTTTTGCTAATATTTCGTTTAATGTGGATGCACCATGAATGAATAAAGAAATTTTTCCCAAGGTAGAAAATATTTTTAAATTGAACAATAATAGTATGTTTATAATAATGTGTACTTCTGGTGGCTTCGCTATTGTGCAATTAAACATGTTTTTTCACCTGTCGCTTCAGCGTTGAGTGACTTAACTGATGGTTTTGTGAGTAAGAGGCTGTTAGTTACCAGCCAACTTCAAGTCCTCTTTAATTTTCAGTCTGATTCGCACGAATCTGAAGCCGCTATTGAAGATATACCTCACAGCTCAAGAACACTCCCGTATAAGTACTGTGAACTGGATTGGCTTCTAGGTAACTTGTGCGCCTCTAAGGGACCCAAGCTTACACTTTCATTATGAGAACAGTCGATGCACAAGAATGCTGACATCCCGATATGGAAGGATCTTGATTCTTTCATATTAGAACGCTATCGTACTCTAGAGGCGCTAGAGGGCATGAAGCCTAGCACAAATGGCCAACTTCTTGGAAGCCATGATAAGCGTTAATGGTATTTATTTTTACCATCTAGTCCGGACAGGATTGACCGGTTTAATTAAGCCAAGACATCTCAGCCAACTCTTAGAGGTTATGTCACTTCAAGATTGGCAACCCAATAAAACCGAGGATCCAAATAGAAACCTCCTCCTTTGCTCTGTCCAATCTGGTAGGCAATTTACCCTCACATGCGATTCCATACAGTTTGAGGGACCTATCATCATCCCGTCAATATTCCTCGGTGGCACCCAATCTTACATACATCTTACATCTACTACGAGCCGATTTCTTGGAGATTGAAGAAGTAAGCCTCTCGAAGACTCTGTGTATACGCAGGAAACCATCGAAGCAGTCATATACGAAACGTAAAGTGATCTCACAAATCGCAATGCTGTTGGCTTTGGAATGCATATTTGCCAAGCCAAAGATGGCCAGAATTCCACGAGAGCTATGCAACATTGACTAAGATACGAATCCCCAGATGAGTTCAATCTTCCCCTAAGGCCAAGTTTTAGCCCCATGGTTTTGCGATGCGTCTCAGAGCACTTAAGGAGCAGCATTTTAAACCTGTATTGAAACTGTGTGTGAAGTTTCAGTCTACCTGCTTAAATTCCACCAAGGTCGCTCTCGTGAAGACCATCTCCCTGCCTGACTTAAAGTTGTGTGGTGCTGTCCTGCTTGCGGAACGCTCCGCAGGGTTTCTCCCCCAGCTGTCTGTCGAAGACAGGAGCCTTTTTACTAGAACGACCCTAACATATTGCTTGCCTGGCTCAAGAAGTCAGCATGCATATGGACGACTTTTTCGGCTAATACAGTCGTCAAGATTACTCAATGCACCAACTCCAGCAAATGGTCTCACGTTCGCTCCGAATGCAACCCCGCTGACCTGGCTAGCAGAGGTGTCCTCTTACGCGACCTAGTGACCAATGATCTGTGGTGGCAAGGACCAAAGTGGCCACAATTGCCACAATCTCAATGGCCAACCCTTATTTAATCAGTCCACGAAACAGAAGAAGAGCTGCGTCCTGCGAAATGCAACTTAGTAAAGTTGCTTCCAGAATCTAATATCGAGGAACGATCTTCAAAATGTTGGCATGGTCATCATGAAAGAAGATCCAATGAATTCTGGCTCGGCCGAGCCCAAGCGACATATTGACGCAATGATGACATAGTCCGTGTGGTAGATGTTCTCACTGCCCCCAGCGTCATCAAGAGGCCCGTTGCTAAACTCATTCGTCTGCCGATCGACTCCGATGTCAACACTCCGCAGATACAGACCTTCCAGCTAACACATATGTATGTCGTACTTGGTGTCTTCAACTACATATTTCTAAAAAGTTTTTTTTTATTCTTGCTTCATCAACATTGTTCCTCGCCCAAGCAAGACAAACCAGCCGCACCAATAGCGCCGAGTGTCGCGTCTGCCGCGGAGTCTGAGCCCTGAGATGCGCCGCCGGGCACTTTTTATATTTATTTATTTAATTTATTTTTTAATGGTCGACAAAAACGACTGTCTTCCTAATTATTTAATACATCAAATTATCAAAATTAAATGCTTGAAGCCTAATTAGAATACTCAATTTTCTAGTAGCATCACCGACACGATGGAGGTGTTTTATTTCCCCGTCCGGCCTGCTATGAACCTTATCACATCTAATTTTGTCAGTGACGCTATTAGAGCCTACAGCTAAGAAGAAAAGTGTTAGAAGAGAAAATAGTGTTTTAAAGTAAAAATTAAAAATTAACCCTTATTTACCATTTTATAAAATTAAAAGGAAAAAAGAAAGAAAGAAGTTGTTAATTAAGTAATGAAATTTATACTAGATATATTAAGTGTTAAGTAGATAGGATAAAGAAATAGTAATAGGAAATCACCGACCTGGTGGGGGAAATTTATAGCCTGTCCGGCAAGCTATGCCTCAACTCATAGCCGGAAATGGTCTGTGAGTTCCCGAAGGTATCCTGAACGCAAGAATTTTATTAGGGGGAGAGAAATTTCGGTGGAGTAAACGTGATACAAACTTTTGTAATCCTTACATAGTACACAAAATGAATTGAGCATAGCGTAATCTGTTGTGCACGTAGGTAGGAATAAGGGGCGATAATTCCTGGTAGGTCAAGCGGAACAGAGAATTGAAGACGCCCTAACACAAATGAAGAATCTATATCGCCAACAATCAACTTATGTAGGAAGACAACACTAAGGATTGTCCTACGGTTGGTTAACGATAGAAGATCCAGAAGAAGAAGCTTGCTGGAGTAGGATGACAACCGAAGATTGGGTCCCCAATTTAAACCTCGCAAGGCAAAGAGCAGTAATTGCTTCTAAACAGATTCAATACGATACTGGCTATTGTTATACTGCGTAGACCAGATGCAATAGCAGTATTCAATGATAGGGCGAACAAAAGAGATGTATTTTGGTTATATTATTAGCGAACGTTTAATGAATCCGAGCACATCTTTGGCCTCATTAAAGATGGTTTCTATATGAAGCAGAGCTTAGAATCAAAAAGAACACCTAGATCCTTAACTGTTACTATACGTTGCAATGGAGTATTGTCGATTGTATAACTGACAAGCTAAGGTGTAGTACGATTGAAGGTCATAAACATACACTTTGTACCATTTAGATACAATTGATTGGCCGAACACCAAAGTTGTATAGCGTTCAAATCGTATTGTAGACGTGAATGATGTAGGAGATTAGTGTATGATAGAATAAGTTTCACATCGTCCGCATACATAAGTACATGGACATGTGATATAACCGATGGAAGATCATTTATAAAAAGAGTAAAGAGTAAAGGTGCTAGATGACTACTTTGAGGAACACTAGAAGTAACGTGAACCTGTTTTGAGGTAGTCAGCCTCAGCATTACTCTTTGGGTCCTAAATTTTAAATAAGAACCAATGCAACGCAAAAGCTTTAAGACATAAAATATCATCATGCAGAGAGTCAAACGCCTTAGTGAAGTCAGTGTAAATGACATAAGTTTGCATTTTCGAAAGGAAAGCAATATTTACAAAGGAAGTAAATTCAAACAGATTGGTCGTAGTTTACCGATTCTCTAAGAATCCATGTTGAAAATGGGAATCAACTGATCTGCAGAAATGCTGTAAATTCGAAGCGATTCTTTTTGAAAAAATTTAGGGATAGCGGATTGTTTTGCAATGTCCCTGTAATTTGTTATATCAGAGTTTCCACCTTTCTTGTGGAGAGGAATGATATAAGATTCTTTCCAAAGAGATGGAAGGACAGAAGATTCAAGGGATAGATTTAAAAGCTTTAGCAATGGACGAAGAAGGGAAGAACTTCACCCCTTAAGTAGACAACTAACAATATTGTCAGGACCGTAAGAACATTTTAAACAATTAATAGCAGAGATGGGAGAGTAATGGGAAATAATAGGGTAAGAGTTATTATTAGGACAGACGGAAGAGTAAGTTGATTGGACAAACTTAGCAAAGAGTTTAGCAGAATTAGAATCATTGCTAGCTTTATCCTTCCTAGGAGAAAAAGAAGATGGCAAACATGAAGATTTACGCTTCATGCTTACTAAATTATAATATTGTCTCCGATTATGGGCAAATTGCAGAAAAAATAAGTTCGACTTGCCTATAGAATATTTAGACAAATGAATACTCGAACCAGACTTAATAAACTTTTTAATAGACTTAATTTTTTGTTTGTTTGATAGTCTGGGAGTGAATCAGGGTGGTTTTGAAGAAGGAATTGAGATTGGAATACAACCATCTCAGAGGGAGTTCTGGGTGCTATGAAAAAATTAATAGCAATACTCATATCAACACACCAATTAGTTGCATGACTACGTTGATTAAGCAGGAAATAGTTTCTTTTGCGAAAGGAACGGCGGGGCTTGTTGGTAGTTGGTGAATAAGAAATAAGAGGATTGCGATTGAACATTGCAAACTTTAAAGTAGGTTGATAAACATCCGCAGGAAGAGATAAAGGAGGGGACCTGGACACATTAGCAATAAGGTAATCGTTGACAAATACAAGATCAAGTGATTTATTAAAAAGATTAGAAATTGAATTTATTTGAAACTAAGAAAGGTCCATCCAGCAATCTATTAGGTCATGCTGTGCTGAGGGTACTAGATAAATTTCGGCAGTGAATAATGACCAAGTGATGTTCGGTAAATAAAAACTTCCCAAATTTCTACGCACAATGAAATAGTTGGAAAAAATTTCAACATCAGATCGAAGTCAGTGCTGGGTATGAAAAGATTTGTAAGCTTAGAAATGAGACCTCTAACATTCTGATGCAAAATATAAACTTGGTCGGAAGACGACGTTAGTTTTTAGTGGCAGTAACGGTACCTTGTACCGAAGGGCCCGGAAGGGTAACAGGGAATAGCTGGTTTCGCTTTTTTTTGCTTAAACTCGTGAACAATCATTTGAGGGGGCCAAAATTTGGGAACGAATCATGTGAAGCATTAATTTTTAATGATGCTATTTTACGAGGTGTGAAGAAATTAAATTTAGTTATTGACACGCTAGCAGAAGATTTGCAAGCAATATACGAAGCCAATAAATCATAAGTGGTGTCAGACGAAAGCCGGGACACAAAAACTTGCTACGAGGGGTAACAACAGTCAAAATAGTAGCTGATGGGGATATAGATAAAAGAGGAATCGGTGGGGCTAAAGAGACACCATGATTGCTTTTAACATTCTGTGCTAGTTTGCGGTCTACCTTTGCGGCCAGAAGCTGACGGTGCTGAAGCAGCTTCGCTGACTGGAGCAGGCTCTAATATAGGTTTTCTGGAACTGCTCCAGGGGACACCACAGGGTTGAAATTCGGACATCCGCTTGGAGAAGGCGAAAAGGACAGCATTGAGGACCTTCTTTAAAAATTTCAAGTTTCTAGCTCTTAAAGGTTGTGAGATTGAGGCGTACAGATATTCGGGAAGACGGACGGACAAACGGATGGGCGTGCAGACTGACGGACATGGCTAGATCGAGTCGACTATTGATGCTGATCAATAATATAAATACTATGTGGGACCGAAGGTCCTTCTGCCTCTTACATACATTTGCAATAACATGGGTTCACGGTATAAAAACGAATTAAACCATCAGGACATTCACTCAGCATAGAACACAATACAAACGCAATGGCAATGGTGTTTATAGAATTCAATTAAGACGCGCATGATGCTATAAAATATTCGTATATTCTCTAAAAGATAATAGTATTAAATTCAGGAGGAAGTTTTAGATTATCGCAAACAAACTCGCAGAACCTTCGTTCGATTTGAAGTCTGAAGCTCTTATTCGGAGATCCATGCGCTCATATATTCGGACAGACGGACGAATGCTGATCAAGAATATAAATGTTTTATGAGGTCGCAATGCTTCCTTCTGACTGTTACATACATTTTCACAAAGCCATTATACTCCTTTTAACAATTTTCAATGGGTTCCGGGTATAAAAAGCTGTGCACACTTGATAAAGAGTACCTTCAAGCCAGAAATACTCTACTTTAAGTATCTTTCTATTTTTTCGAAGTAATTTTCTTTTTATTAAATCTCTTTAATGGTTCTAATTGCATTTTATTGCTTTTAATTTAAGCTAAGATGGGTTTTGGGTATGCGTCCGTAAATCGTATAAGGATCGGATCCATTCGATATTATACGATATTTTTCTTCTTCTTTTTCATTGACATTCTTTTCAGCATTTCCATGCATGCGGTAGCTAATTATGTATAAATTTACTTTGCAACATTGTCTGCGCTATATTGTAAAATTCAGTTCAATTCAACTGTTGGGTTCATCTCTTTCTTACACAAGTAAATCTCATGAATTCGGTTTTGTAGTAACCTGACAGCAAACCATTACGGACGCACCGATGGTGGTCTAGTGAATTCAACAATAAATGGAAAATATAGAGAATGCTTTGTTTTATTAAAGGCAAGTCATCCGGGACTGCTTCATTATGCTGCGCATGCCCCAGCTGGATGCGACTATGACGCTGTGGAGGCGTCCAAGTTCAATGCTGTTTGGATCGAGTTCGAGCGGATTGGCCATAGCATGTGACCCCAACGACAATACTTCATTGAGAACAAGTACTTGAAGACTCTGGCGCTCCTGCTTGCAATGAAGCGGCTACGTAATACTGAAAATACGGCATTAGCAACAACAACGAAACTTGCTGAGCGGAATGCAAAGGCAAAAAGAGAACCAATTTCTCAATTAGTACAACAACAACAGGAATTCTTCGCTTGATTTCCGCCGCTCCTGCGACACATTTTGGGAAGTCAGAGTTGCCAAAGTTGCAGATCAAATCTTTCGGTGGCGATTGCATGGCCAGCATTTAAGGATTTGTTTGAAACCAAAATCCACAATAAACAATATTTGGTAAAAATTAAAAATTGCATTATTTAAAATCTTTTTTGACTAATGATGCAGAAAGTTTAATACGTCATTTATCAAATACATACAGCGCATATGATACTGCATAGGAACGCCTGGTTGAACGATTCAACCGACCACGTCATGCTTATTGTTGGAGGCCATCATGGAATTGCCCATAACGACGAATAGCAATGTGGCGGAAGGTAACAGATGGTGCAAACGAAATTGTACGCGGCCTAGATGCAATTGGGCAAACAGGACGCGACTGCTAGATAACGTATTAACTGCTTGCAAAAATAGATCCAGAGTCAAGGCGCAAATGGGTTTAGATCAGTCAGGATACTATGTCTCCAACAATAGATTATTTGTTCTAATTCCTCGACTGTCGAAGTGAGAAAATTCGGATTGAGCTTGCTACTCCTGAAGTTGCTGCATGCAACAGCGATGTGGATCGAATCATTCTTGTATACATTGCCGCAGCCGGCACCATACAGAAGTTCCATCGTTATAGACTTGTGCGAACCGAGATCAACCAATCGACGCTGCTGCTGACGAAGGTCAGGATCAAATGGTATTACTCGTGGCAAAGAGCCAAGAGCGCCATGCGTAACAACATGCATTTCGTTACAAGGGCGAAATACAGGCACTTTACCTACCGCGTGCATCCACGCTTTGGGCATTGCACGCTCTCCATCTCGAATCCTTCTTTCGAGCATTACATCGGTAAGGGCTGAAATCACACGAGGTTTTAGTAAGCTTTACTTGAAATCACGGGTATCAGACGACACACTGGATGCTGCACATCCTGGGGAAAATCACATCACAATTGGCAAGGGACAAAATGGATGTATCTGCACTGGAGATCTTCAATGATATTCCGCTTTCAGATCCGATGTTTAGTACTACATCTCTAATAGACATTCTAAAAGGCACGAGCTATGTGTGGGCTGTAATTACTGGCAACGAGAAGGTAGACAGCCATGGCAATGTTATTGCAATTTCGACGGTATTGAATGTGTGATCACTGCCATTAACATCTCGAGAAACGCAGCTACTAACACGCTGCTTAGTACTGTTGACATCAACGCCTCACTCCAAAGATTCTGGCAGTTGGAGGAAACCAAAGCAAGCTTGCTATCATTTCTAGAGTCTAAGCTACATGCGGAAACTCAAACCGGACGTGATCCATACACACCAGGGTCGAGCCTTCTACATGCCGCATGTTTGATGGATCTTTTCAAGATGATGACGGCCATGCCCTAAACGACGAACTACATGTTGGGCCAAGCATTCAACACAACTTGTTTTTTGTGTGCTTAAGCTTTCGGATACATCGCTTTCAGTTGACATAGTAAAAATGTTTCAGAACTATCAACGAATCTTATGGAGAGAGCATCCATCTGAGCTGCTGAAACACTTTCAGTTAAATAGCGTTACCTATGGTACGGCCTGCGCACTGTTTTTGCGGTCAGAGTTCTAGAGCAACTGGCTCAGAATTACTAGCAGGAATATCCACAAGCGGCAAGGATGCTGTTAGAAGGCTTTTACGTCGGTGATGCCGTGACAGGAGCATAAACTGAAGACGAACTTCTCCAGCGCCGAGATGAACTCATACAACTTATGTCACAAGCACAGCTCGAATTGGAAAATAGGGAAAATAGGTTTTAAAGAGCAAACACATTGACACTATGGAGACAACTCCATCTGCAAATATTCGCGACACATCACAAGATTGTACAGCAATGGTATTTGGAATTTACTGGAAATCAGCAACTAACACTCTGGGATACAACGTGAATTTGAGCAAGTTAGCACTGACGACAGGTACTCTCTGACGTCTCTCGCATTTTTGATCCTCTTGGTCTTTTGGCACCAGTTGTCGTTCAGTTCAATTTTCATTTTATTTCAATAACTATGGTTGCATGACTTGGATTGGGACTCACAGCTCCCACCGAAATTGGCAACGCAATGGCAAAAATTTCGCATGGATATCATTGCATTTAAGGAACTCCTGGTGCCTCGTTATGTTGGATACTCTTCGGGCACTATACATTCTCAGATGCTACAATCAAAGTTTATGCCTCTGTTGCTCACAGTCAGATTACACACCCAGATGGTCATGTAGAGGTTACGTTACTTGCTTCGAAAAGACGAGTTGCACCACTCAAGCCACAATCTCTTCCGTGCTTGTAACTCTTTTAAGCGCTGCTGTTTAGTCAACTGGTCGCCTTGTTAAAAGGATTTAACCGTTGTCTTGGCTTGGTTATCCAATGCACCATCCAAATTGAAAACATTCGTTGACTATCGCACCGCTAAGACTCTTGGCATTTTACCACGACATGCTTGGCAAACCGTTAGCACCAAAGAAAACCTAGTAGCTTGCACATACCGAGGCATGCTAGTCGCAGATTTGTCCAAATTCGATCTCTGGTGGAGACCACAATGCCACAATGGTTTCATGGTCAACATGGCAAGTACGATTTGCACGACGCAAGCGCAACTGAGGAGCACTGACTTTTGAAGAATTTAACAAAGTACGTACGTTTCTCGCCAGTCATTAATGATTCTGGACTCCTACGCGAAGCTGGACGCTTAACCAACTCGAAACTGCCCTTTTATGTCAAGCTCCCGATCATCTTACCGAAGAAGCATCGTGTCACGTAACTCATTCTGGAACTCGAGTAGAATATGCACCTGCACCCAGTAGATTCAGCACTGTTTGTCATCGTTAGACAACGATAATGGATATTGGGTGCAGGAAACCTGATTCGGAATATTACTCACGATTTTTTTAAATGTTTCAGGCAACGCCATCACAGCTCAGCAATTCATGGATGATATACCAGCAGTCAGGGTCCGACAAGTATTTCCATTTAAAAACACTGGCTGCGATTACGCGGGCCCCATAACTCTCAAAGTGTAAACGGCAACTTCGCAAGAAGAAAGGCTACATTTGTTGTCTAGCTTACTCTGCACCTCACTTGAAGCTAGTTACAGATCGCTTTATATCTCGTCGTGGCAAATGCGCACGCTTGTACAGAGACAACAGACGAAACTAAAATAAAAGAGTTGCTAACATCGCAGACGCACAGCACCATAATTTTTCAAACAACGGCAAAAGAGGGAATCAAGTGGAACTTCATTTCGCCACATGCATCACACTGGGATGGAAAGTGAAAATCAGAGTTGTATGTTCCTCGCGTATTCGGCAATGCTGCTGTCACAGGTGAACGGATGCACACTCTTTTTGCACAAATTGAGGCCGTTGTCCCAGCAAACAGATTGGATTACCGGCAGCAACCTCAGACCATGCTGCAATGTTTTTGGAAAATATGATATTTGGAGAATCTGACCACCTTACAACAGCGTCATAAATGGAAAGCAAAATCCCCAAACGTATCCTCTGAAAATGTTGTTGAATAGTATGTATGTATATTTATCAAGCATCTTTTATTTTATACCTATCGCCACCACCCCGCTATTACCATATAGTTATAAATCAAGTTAAAATACCAATTTGTATTGTCCACGAATTTAATGGTACAATTTTAATGCAATTGTCATTTTGAGAATACACGAATATTCTATAGTACAATAAGATCTACTATAGGATTTCATCAAGATAGGTTAAGAAACACAAAACTTGTTAAAGAAAATGTGTTTTGGGCTGGCCACGAGTTTGGGTCTGCTAGCGCAAAGTGTCAGAATTTCTGTATACATGTACACACACACATTCATGCCCAATTTTTTTTTTAATTCCATGAACAGCATTGCACTTGTGATTGTATCGTATTCTCTGCTTTGTGTATGTGCTGCTATTTTAATTCGTTTTTTTTTTTTCTCAAGGAAGATAAATTGTTGGTTTGACTGTTGAGTAGGGGTGGTGGCAAGAAATGTCGCGTGTTCGAATCTTATTGAGGTGTTTTTTTTTTTTTATACCCTGAACCCATAAAAAATGGTAGAAAAAACGTAGCAATAAATGTAATATATTTGAACTACCCACCAACTTAAACTCAAATTTTAAAGCAATTGTCTTTTTAAGAATAAGCGTGTTGGCATAAAAGCTGCAATGCCTAAAACCAACCAGAGTAGGAGCGCGCACGTGTGATGTAATAGACGGTTTAATGAAAATTAAATTAATACTCGATACAATTAGTATATATCGATAAGTGTTGAGCAACTGTATTACATTTTAGCTTATACAAGTAATCGGCTTCATTATTTTTAACACTTCCTCTTAAGCTAAATGCGTATTACAATATTTATCTTAATCCAAGTAATTCAATTGTTAAAACATCTGCGATGTTCTTATTTGTAGGAACATATTTCAAATTAATTTCATTTGATTCAACCTGTTGTCTTATAAAATGGTACTTAATGTCTATATGTTTAGTGCGCTTATGGTGCACTGGATTTCGTGCAATGTGCTGCCACACAAAGTTAATGGTTCATTAATTGACCATCCAATCTCAATCAATAAGCGACGATATTCAGTAGATATTCAGCTTCGGTGCTACTCATGGCGACTGTAGAATGCTTTGTTGAACTCCATGAAAAAACGCTTCCTCCCAGATTAAATGCGTATCCACTGTGCGATTTTCGATCTGTCTGATCGTTTGCCCAGTCTGCATCGGCAAAGCCTTTTACCTTTCGACCAGTTTTGCTGTATACGATACGCAGATTTATTGTGCCAGAGAGGTATCGTACCACATGCTTTGTAGCAGTCTCGTCTTCAGCATGAGGATTAGCATTTCGTTGTGACAGTTTGCTTATTGCGTGCAAAATGCCTGGACGACTTAAGACTGCTAAATAAGAAAGCGATCCAATTAGTGATTGGTATTTCGTTGTATTAACCTTCAAACAATTTTAAGCCCAGGAAATAATGTGGTGGGCCGCCGTCTAGTATATCGAATTCGCAAGCGATCTTCCTCTTAATCGTCTCGATCTCGTTCTCGTCTTGGCATATGATAAGTAAATCATCAACATAAACGGTGATGTAGCTGGCCCGTTGCTGATGCTGCTTAACATATAAGCATGCTTCATTTTCACATCTGTGAAAACCAATACTCCTCAAAACATAAACGGTGATGTAGCTGGCCCGTTGCTGATGCTGCTTAACATATAAGCATGCTTCATTTTCACATCTGTGAAAACCAATACTCCTCAAAACTTTGTCCAATGTGTCATACCAGACACGTCTAGATTGTTTGAGTCCGTAAATGGCTTTTTTAAACTTTAGCACCTTGTCTGGATGTTGTTTACTGGTGAAGGCTTGTGGTTGCTTCATAAGTATGTACTTCGTCCTGAAGTCTGCTGTTGAGATATGCATTGGAGATATCGATCTGATGCATACATAACTGCTCTTCTGCAGCAATGGCGAAAAGCATTCTGATAGTTTCGTAGAGTAGAAAGGTGAGAAAGTTTCTGAATAGTTGATTCCCTTCTCTTGACCACATCCTTAGGCAACTATTCTGAACTTTAACCACTCGATGTTCCCGTCTTTGTCTCTTTTGTCCTGGAGGTAAATTGCTCATCGACCAAGTGTCATTTGCTAGAAGTGCATCGTATTCCTGTTGCATCGAATTCTTCCATTTAAGTGCGTTTTTATTCTTTAAAGCATCTTGGACACTTTGCGGAGCATTAATATCGTCTATATAATTTAGATTGTGATACTGTTTTTTTGGGTCTGCCGGGTTGGCCACTACGAATCAGTTTAGGTCTGCCAGGTCCGCGTTTTGAATCTTGAGATGTGTCTGGAACATTTTCCTCATCACTGATGCAATGCTCTTCATCGCTGGCGCTTACAAACTCCTCCTCCCATTCATCGGAGTCACTATTCTTGATGCCGGTATTGACGTGTTGGACCACCATGGGATTTGTTTGCAAATGTAACATCACGTCGTTCTATAATTTGTCGCTTTTCTTGATCATATAAGCGATAAGCTTTTGCTGTGGTGGAGTAGCCAAGAAATACACATTCTTTGCCTTTTGCTTGGAATTTGCCTTTTCTCGCCTTATCCAGTGCCAATGCGCGAGATCCGAACACTCGCAAATGCTTGACGGGTTGTTTTTTTTGATGCCATACTTCGAAAGGTGTAACGCCATCTAGCACTTTTGCTGAACATCTATTTCGTAGATATGATGCTGTGATCACAGCTTCAGCCCACAAAAACTCTACCAGATGTGAATTGATTAAGAGGCTTTTGGCCATCTCAACAATAGTACGATTGGCTTGCTCAGCTATACCATTTTGTTGAGGCGTATATGGAACCGTTAACTGTCGCTTTATGCCACATTTGTTTAAATATTCAGAAAATTCCCGGTTCACATATTCGGTTCCATTATCACTGCTGAGAGTTTTTATATTCTTGCCCGTTTCCAACTCGACATATCCTTTGAATTAATTTCAACTGGCATATTGATAATTTTCATTCCATGTACAAGCTCCTTGTCATTCAGTTGCTTTAAACTTTGATAGTTTTAATGCCCAAAGCTATTGTGCCATGTTGTTGCGCTTGAAGAATTATTCAATAGATAAGCTGCACCTTTTTCTTTTGAATAATTCCACAACATTACACAATGACAAAAAATGCATATTTAATGAAGGAACGTTCATTACATTTCTTAATTCAATGTCTATATTTTAAACATGTATCTTAACAGTTCCGATACCGCAAGATTCCACAATTTTATCGGCCGCTAACATTATCGATGTTTTATCGGCGATAAACTATGTAAACTGTTCCCGGGCACAACACATTTGAGATGTTGCTCCACTGTCTATGCACCATATATGTGTTTTTTGTTGTATACCATTACCGATGTGCATATTTATTTTTTTTCTTTTTTTATTAAAATTTTCTTAGCTTTATTTTAATTTTCCTGTTATTATAAGACCAACTTAAATTAAATTTATTAGAAAATTTACAATACTACTTAGTCTACTATTAAGTCTAATATAAAATTAACAAGGTTACGGTGACTATATATATCGATCTGGGAGATCGATTGGATGAGACCTCCGCAATCTCCTCCGCGTTCGGACTCCTCCAATTCGACGCCTCTTTAGAAGGCACCTAGCCAGGCGATTTGGATGGTTTCCCAGTCGCGTTATGTAGTTTGCAGTCTGTTTGTTTATGACGTCCCCGACTTTGGGCACTCCTAAGTCTTTTTCCACATCGGAAGTTCGCATATACCAGGGGGCACCAGACAGATAGCGGAGCGCTTTTGCTTGAAACACCCTGATTTTCGTAAGGCGCGATTTTGCAGCAATACCGTAAACAACCGATGTGCATAAGACAGTTGTTTCACTCTTTGTTTTTATGTTCTTTTCTTTGCGCGTCTTTTCTGCGGCATTCACTTGCCATATGGCCAATCTTGTCGCAAATAAAGCATTTGCCCTTGAATCGCAGTTTTGCGCTACCCTTTTGGCTATTCGATTCACCATTACTTTTGCCTTCGCGTTGATCGGTAGGTTTTTGTTGTACATACTTTTGTATATTTGTGTGTGCATAGACTGCTTGAACCGACTCACTGCGTTCCTGTCTCTCTTGTTTTCGTGCCCCTTCTTCCAGAAGCTTCGCTTTTACAGTATCGAACGGCAGCAGCATGTCGCGTGTCTCGATCGCAACGACGAAATTTTCCCAAGAATTTGGTAAACTACAAAGCAACATTATTGTCTGTAGCTCGTCATTTATTAAAATGTCCATTTCGGCCAATTATTCCACAATTTCGACAAATGAATTCACGTATTCATTAAGTTGTCCCCTTGTTGCATATTTAAACGAATAAGTTTTTGATATAACTGCACTTTCCTGATAGGACCTATTGGCATATGAATGTCACGAAGTTTATTCCATGCTTCCTCTGCTGTTGTGCATGCTTTTATGTGCATCAGCTCTGATGGTTTGACACTTAAAATCAAACTTGCTAATGCCTTTTGATCAATTAGATTCCACGCATTTAATTCTGCGGGACCTTCAGGCTTTGCATATTGCCCACAAACAACTTTCCACAAATCTGTTGTTATGAGCACACTACGCATGGTAATGCTCCAAATATCGTAATTGCTTTCGTAAAGTTTTTTTTATTTGCAACGACATATTCATTTTGTTTGTTGAATTTTCACCGGAACGTTTTCTAGTTCTTTTTTTTAAATTTATTTATACCGAAAACTAATACCCTGGGCCCATAACCTATTGTTGGCATAAAAGCTGCAATGCCTAAAACCAACCAGAGTAAGAACGCGCACGTGTGATGTAGGAGACGGTTTAATGAAAACTAAATTAATACTCGATACAATTAGTAGATATCGATAAGTGTTGAGCAACTCTATTACATTTTACTTTATACAAGTAATCGGCTTCATTATTTTTAACAATACGAATATTCTATAGCACAATAAACTACTAAAAATTTCATCTAGATCGGTTCAGAAACACAAAGAAAACGTTTATTGGCTGGCCTCGTGTTTGCCGCAGCTAGGGCAAATCGCAAGAATTTCTGTATACATGTACACACACACATTCATACACGTCTTTATTTAATTCTATCAACAACATGGCAATTGCGATTGTATTGATTTAAGTGCTGCTATGTTAATCCCTTTCTTCTCATGGAAATTCAATTCTTAGTGTGGCTGTTAAGTAAAGGCGTTTGCAAATAGTGTGGTCTGTTACGAGTTCGAAACCTATCGAGGAAACATTTTTTTTTTTTTATTTATTTTTATTATTTCTAAAACGAGCGCGTAGCGCGAGCTGAATTTGTTGTTGGTAGAAGCGGGTTCAGGGTATCCCCTAGTCGGGAACTCCCGACTAGAGGCTTTTTTCTAGTTTTTTGTTATATGTTTTTTGTTTTGTTTGTTTACTGTATTGAATTAAAAATAGCATACATTTTTATTACAACACAGTTGGCTTAGGTGATATTACGCCACGCCTGGTTGAGTCCTCAGGCTTTATCGTGGACAAACGTCAAAGGCGGATTTTTTGAGTAAGGCTGCATCGACACGTAGGTAGTCGGCGGACTCTGGGGCGTCTCCTATGTCGTGGTTGGAGGAGGTCCTTGAACGATCTTGAGCCTCCTGACTACACACCTCCCAGCGGGGTCTCTTGCTACCCGGTTGCAGTGTCGCTGCAAGCGTTCGTTGTACCGGTTTGAGGTCTCTGTGCAAGGTTGAATTTCTGACGTACCAGTCAGCACCGGTAATTCGGCGCAAGGCCAAGTTTTGGAGTGTCTGAATCCGTCTACGATTTGTCCGAGATGCAATGCCCCAAACCTGAATACCGTATCTCCAAGTTGGTGCCACCACGACGTTGTAAAATGCCCGAAATACTTTGTTTTTATTGGCGTAGTACTCGCATCAGTTGGCTTTATGGTTGAAGTCTTTTGGGTGCTTGGCATATTTAATGTTTTACTTGTCTCAGTTTGCTTATTCGCTGTTTATTTTTGAGAACTTTTTTTTATTAAACTTGGCTTTATTGTCGTAGCACATGCTTCAGTTGAAAACTTTTGGGTGCTTGGCTAATTTTTAGTTTTACTTGGTTAAGTTTTCTTCTTCTTCGGCGTTGTTGGTTTTTGAGAGCTTGGTTTAATAGATGTTGTGCTTGTACAGTTGGCTTGAACGTTGTCGACTTCTGGATGTTGTGCTTATTTGTTCTATTTTTTTTATCTGTCTTAGGAGTATATTGCTTAGTTGTCGAAGTAAAGTTCTACAAAAAATAAAGGATTTCGATATCGATTTTTATCGATTGCTTGGCAACTAGGAGAACCTACGTTCAAATTTCAAAGCTCTTTAAGGTAGTAAGATTGACGCATTCATACATTCGGACAGATTGACGGTTAAGCGGGTCCATCCGGCAGACTGACGGACACAGCTAGATCGACTCGACTATTGATGCTGGTCAAGCATATATAAACTTTATGGGGTCGGAAATGCTTCCATCTCCCTGTTACATACATTTGCACGAAACCATTATACCTCTTCTAGCCATTTTCAATGGGTTCAGCGTACAAAAAACTGTGCACATTTTATGATTAATTAAATTTATTGTTAAAGAGTACCTTCAAGCCGGAAACACTCTACTTTAAGTATCCTTTTACTCTATTCGGAGTAGTTTCCTGTCCTAATCTCTTTAATTGTTCTCTTTGTATTTTATTACTTTTAATTGAGCTAAGATGGGTTTTGGGTCTGCGTGCGTATATCGTATGACTATTATTCGAAGAGAAAATACTGTAAAAATCATCAACGTGTGAACCATATATTAATTCAATTTTTTAACCATTTTAATAATATCTGTAAGAAAAACAAAGCTGTTTTAAAATTATCTAAGAATACTTGTATTTAAGTGTAACTCAAATAAAGTTTTCTAGATTTCGGTCAAGTTACATTTTTGATAGACAGCACACAAGTGGATCTTAAGAGCGATCGATTCGCGCGAAGTCCCACCTAAAAAACATTAAAAGGTGGTAAAGTTGATGGCTTGAACGTTGTAGACTTTTGAGTGCTTGGCATATTTGTTGATCTGATTGTTTGAGTTGGCTTCAACGTGGTTGACTTCGGAGCACTTGACTTAATTGTTGTAGAACTTGAATCAGTTGAAGGTTTTTTGGTGCTTGGCTTTTTTGTTGTTTTACTTGGCTCACTTGGCTTTGGCGTTCTTGGCCTTTGAGAACTTGGTTTATTTGTTGTAATACTTGCTACAGTTTGTTTGAACGTTGTCGAGTTTTGGGTGCTTGGCGTATTTGTTGTTCTATTTGTTTGAGTTGGCTTCTGCGAGGAATGCTTCGTAGAACTTGGCATAGTTGTTGAAGTACTAGGTTCAGATGGCTTAATCGTTGAAAGCTTTTGGGTGCTTAGCATAATTGTTGTTTTACTTGGCCCAATAGGCATCGGTGTTGATGGCTTTTGAGAACTTCTTTGAGTCGGCTTGAGGGTGGTAGACTTCGGAGTACTTGTCTTAATTATTGTAGAACTTGAATCAGTTGGTTTTATCGTTGAAGGCTTTTGGGTGCTTGTCTTTGTTGTTGTTTTACTTGGCTCAGTTGGCTTCAGCGATGTTGCCTTTTGAGAACTTGGTTTATTTGTTTTAATACTTGCTACAGTTGGTTTGAACGTTGTCGACTTTTGGGTGCTTGGCTTATTTGTTGTTCTATTTGCTTGAGTTGGCCTCAGCGTGGAATGCTGCGTAGAATTTGCCTTGGATGTTGAAGTACCAGGTTCAGTTGGCTTCATCGTTAAAAGATTTGTTGTTGTTTTACTTGGCTCACTTGGCTTCGGTGTTGTTGGCTTTTGAGAACTTGGTTTAATTGATGATGTACTTGCTTTACCTGGCTTGAACGTTGTCGAATTTTGTGTTCCCGATTTATTTGTTGTTTTATTTGATTGAGTTGACTTCGGAGTACTTGTCTGAATTGTCGTTGTACTTGCTTCAGTTGGGTTCAGCGTTGTCGCCTTTTGAGTACGTGGCTTAAATAACGTAGTACTTGCTACTGTTGGCTTAATTGTATTCGATTTTCGGGTGCTTAGCTTAATTGTTGTTCTGTGTGTTGGAGTTGGATGCAACTTGGTTGACTTCGGAGTACTTAACTTAATTGTTGTAGAACTTGAATCAGTTGGCTTTATCGTTGAAGGCTTTTGGGTGCTTGTTTTTTTTGTTGTTTTACTTGACTCACTCGGCTTCGTTGTTGTCGCCTTTTGAGAACTTGGTTTATTTGTTGTAATACTTGCTACAGTTGGTTTGAACGTTGCCGACTTTTGGGTGCTTGGTTTATTTGTTGTTATATTTGTTTGAGTTGGCTTCAGCGTGGAATGCTTCGTAGAACTTTGCTTAATTGTTGATGTACTTGGTTCTTTTGGCTTAATCGTTGAAAGCTTTTGGGTGCTTAGCTTAGTTGTTGTTTTACTTGGTCCAAATGGCTTCAGTGTTGATGGCATTTGAGAACTTCTTTGAGTCGGCTTCAAGGTGGTTGACTTCGAAGTACTTGAGTTAATTGTTGTAGAACTTGAATCAGTTGGCTATATCGTTGAAGGGTTCTGAGTGCTTGTCTTTTTTGTTATTTTACTTGGCCCAGCTGCCTTCAGCGTTGTTGGCTTTTGAGAACTTGGTTTATTTGTTGTAATAATTGCTACAGTTGGTTTGAACGTTGGCGACTTTTGGCTAAGATGGGTTTTGGGTCTGCGTGCGTACATCGTATGACTATTATTCGAAGAAAAAATACTATACAAATCATCAACGTGTGAACCATATATTAATTCAGTTTTTTAACCATTTTAATAATATCTATAAGAAAAACAAAGCTGTTTTAAAATTAACTTAGAATACTTGTATTTAAGTACAACTCAAATAAAGTTTTCGAGATTTCGGTCAAGTTACATTTTTGATAGACAGCACACAAGTGGATCTTAAGAGCGGTCGATTCGCGCGAAGTCCCACCTAAAAAACATTAAAAGGTGGTAAAGTTGATGGCATGAACGTTGTAGACTTTTGAGTGCTTGGAATATTTGTTGTTCTGATTGTTTGAGTTGGCTTCAGCGTGGTTGACTTCGGAGCACTTAACTTAATTGTTGTAGAACTTGAATCAGTTGAAGGCTTTTTGGTGCTTGGCTTTTTTGTTGTTTTACTTGGCTCACTTGGCTTTGGCGTTCTTGGCCTTTGAGAACTTGGTTTATTTGTTGTAATACTTGCTACAGTTTGTTTGAACGTTGTCGACTTTTGGGTGCTTGGCTTATTTGTTGTTCTTTTTGTTTGAGTTGGCTTCTGCGAGGAATGCTTCGTAGAACTTGGCATAGTTGTTGAAGTACTAGGTTCAGATGGCTTAATCGTTGAAAGCTTTTGGGTGCTTAGCTTAGCTGTTGTTTTACTCGGCCCAATTGGCTTCAGTGTTGATGGCTTTTGAGAACTTCTTTGAGTCGGCTTGAAGGTGGTAGACTTCGGAGTACTTGTCTTAATTATTGTAGAACTTGAATCAGTTGGTTTTATCGTTGAAGGCTTTTGGGTGCTTGTCTTTGTTGTTGTTTTACTTCGCTCAGTTGGCTTCAGTGTTGATGGCTTTTGAGAACTTCTATTAGTCGGCTTCAAGGTGGTTAAATTCGGAGTACTTGACTTAATTGTTGTAGAACTTGAATCAGTCGGCTTTTTCGTTGAAGGCTTTTGGGTGCTTGGCTTATTTGTTGGTTTGCTTGTTTGAGTTGGGTTCAGCGTGATTGACTTTGGAGTACTTGACTTAGTTGTTGTAGAACTTGAATCAGTTGGCTTTATGGTTGAAGGCTTTTGGGTTCTTGTCTTTGTTGTTGTTTTACTTGGCTCAGTTGGCTTCAGCGATGTTGCCTTTTGAGAACTTGGTTTATTTGTTGTAAAACTTGCTACAGTTGGATTGAACGTTGTCGACTTTTGGGTGCTTGGCTTATTTGTTGCTATATTTGTTTGAGTTGGCTTCAGCGTGGAATGCTTCGTAGAACTTTGCTTAATTATTGAAGTACTTGGCTCAGTTGGCTTCATCGTTGAAAGCTTTTGGGTGCTTAGCTTAGCTGTTGTTTTACTTGGCCCAATTGGCTTCAGTGTTGATGGCTTTTGAGAACTTCTTTGAGTCGGCTTCAAGGTGGTTGACTTCGAAGTACTTGAGTTAATTGTTGTGGAACTTGAATCAGTTGGCTTTTTCGTTGAAGGCTTTTGGGTGCTTGGCTCATTTGTTGGTTTGCTTGTTTGAGTTGGGTTCAGCGTGATTGACTTCGGAGTACTTGACTTAGTTGTTGTAGAACTTGAATCAGTTGGCTTTATCGTTGAAGGCTTTTGGGTGCTTGTCTTTGTTGTTGTTTTACTTGGCTCAGTTGGCTTCAGCGATGTTGCCTTTTGAGAACTTGGTTTATTTGTTGTAAAACTTGCTACAGTTGGATTGAACGTTGTCGACTTTTGGGTGCTTGGCTTATTTGTTGTTATATTTGTTTGAGTTGGCTTCAGAGTGGAATGCTTCGTAGAACTTTGCTTAATTATTGAAGTACTTGGCTCAGTTGGCTTCATCGTTGAAAGCTTTTGGGTGCTTAGCTTAGCTGTTGTTTTACTTGGCCCAATCGGCTTCAGTGTTGATGGCTTTTGAGAACTTCTTTGAGTCGGCTTCAAGGTGGTTGACTTCGAAGTACTTGAGTTAATTGTTGTAGAACTTGAATCAGTTGGCTTTATCGTTGAAGGCTTCTGAGTGCTTGTCTTTTTTGTTATTTTACTTGGCCCAGTTGCCTTCAGCGTTGTTGGCTTTTGAGAACTTGGTTTATTTGTTGTAATACTTGCTACAGTTGGTTTGAACGTTGGCGACTTTTGGGTGCTTGGTTTATTTGTTGTTATATTTGTTTGAGATGGCTTCAGCGTAGAATGCTCCGTAGAACTTTGCTTAATTGTTGAAGTACTTGGCTCAGTTGGCTTCATCGTTGAAACCTTTTGGGTGCTTAGCTTAGTTGTTGTTTTACTTGGCCCAATTGGCTTCAGTGTTGATGGCTTTTGAGAACTTCTTTGAGTCGGCTTCAAGGTGGTTGACTTCGGAGTATTTGACTTAATAGTTGTAGAACTTGAATCAGTTGGCTTTTTCGTTAAAGGCTTTTGGGTGCTTGGCTTATTTGTTGGTTTGCTTGTTTGAGTTGGGTTCAGCGTGATTGACTTCGGAGTACTTGACTTAGTTGTTGTAGAACTTGAATCAGTTGGCTTTATGGTTGAAGGCTTTTGGGTGCTTGTCTTTTTTGTTGTTTTACTTCGCTCAGTTGCCTTCAGGGTTGTTGGCTTTTGAGAACTTGGTTTATTTGATGTAATACTTGCTACAGTTGGTTTGAACGATGTCGACTTTTGGGTGCTTGGCTTATTTGTTGTTCTATTTGTTTGAGTTGGCTTCAGCGTGGAATGCTTCGTAGAACTTGACTTAATTGCTGATGTACTTGGTTTAGTTGGCTTCATCGTTGAAAGCTTTTGGGTACTTAGCTTAGCTGTTGTTTTACTTGACCCAATTGGCTTTAGTGTTGATGGCTTTTGAGAACTTCTTTGAGTCGGCTTCAAGGTGGTTGACTTCAGAGTACTTGACTTAGTTGTTGTAGAACTTGAATCAGTTGGCTTTATGGTTGAAGGCTTTTGGGTGCTTGTCTTTGTTGTTGTTCTACTTGGCTCAGTTGGATTCAGAGATGTTGCCTTTTGAGAACTTGGTTTATTTGTTGTAAAACTTGCTACAGTTGGATTGAACGTTGTCGACTTTTGGGTGCTTGGCTTATTTGTTGTTATATTTGTTTGAGTTGGCTTCAGCGTGGAATGCTTCGTAGAACTTTGCTTAATTATTGAAGTACTTGGCTCAGTTGGCTTCATCGTTGAAAGCTTTTGGGTGCTTAGCTTAGTTGTTGTTTTACTTGGCCCAATTGGCTTCAGTGTTGATGGCTTTTGAGAACTTCTTTGAGTCGGCTTCAAGGTGGTTAAATTCGGAGAACTTGACTTGATAGTTGTGGAACGTGAATCAGTTGGCTTTTTCGTTGAAGGCTTTTGGGTGCTTGGCTTATTCGTTGGTTTGCTTTTTTGAGTTGGGCTCTGCGTGATTGACTTCGGAGTACTTGACTTAGTTGTTGTAGAACTTGAATCAGTTGGCTTTATGGTTGAAGGCTTTTGGGCGCTTGTCTTTGTTGTTGATTTACTTGGCTCAGTTGGCTTCGGCGTTGTTGCCTTTTGAGAACTTGGTTTATTTGTTGTAAAACTTGCTAAAGTTGGATTGAAAGTTGTCGACTTTTGGGTGCTTGGCTTATTTGTTGTTATATTTGTTTGAGTTGGCTTCAGCGTGGAATGCTTCGTAGAACTTTGCTTAATTATTGAAGTACTTGGCTCAGTTGGCTTCATCGTTGAAAGCTTTTGGGTGCTTAGCTTACTTGTTGTATTACTTGGCCCAATTGTCTTCAGTGTTGATGGCTTTCGAGAACTTCTATTAGTCGGCTTCAAGGTGGTTGAATTTGGAGTACTTGACTTAATTGTTGTGGAACTTGAATCAGTTGGCTTTTTCGTTGAAGGCTTTTGGGTGCTCGGCTTATTTGTTGGTTTGCTTGTTTGAGTTGGGTTCAGAGTTATTGACTTCGGAGTACTTGACTTTGTTGTAGTAGAACTTGAATCAGTTGGCTTTATGGTTGTAGGCTTTTGGGTGCTTGTCTTTTTTGTTGTTTTACTTGGCTCAGTTGCCTTCAGCGTTGTTGCCTTTTGAGAACTTGGTTTATTTGTTGTAAAACTTGCTACAGTTGGTTTGAACGATGTCGACTTTTGGGTGATGGGCTTAGTTGTTGTTCTATTTGTTTGAGTTGGTTTCAGCGTGGAATGCTTCGTAGAACTTGACTTAATTGTTGATGTACTTGGTTTAGTTGGCTTCATCGTTGAAAGCTTTTGGGTGCTTAGCTTAATTGTTGTTTTACTTGACCCAATTGGCTTCAGTGTTGATGGCTTTTGAGAACTTCTTTGAGTCGGCTTCAAGGTGGTTGACTTCAGAGTACTTGACTTAGTTGTTGTAGAACTTGAATCAGTTGGCTTTATGGTTGAAGGCTTTTGGGTGCTTGTCTTTGTTGTTGTTTTACTTGGCTCAGTTGGCTTCGGCGATGTTGCCTTTTGAGAACTTGGTTTATTTGTTGTAAAACTTGCTACAGTTGGATTGAAAGTTGTCGACTTTTGGGTGCTTGGCTTATTTGTTGTTATATTTGTTTGAGTTGGCTTCAGCGTGGAATGCTTCGTAGAACTTTGCTTAATTATTGAAGTACTTGGCTCAGTTGGCTTCATCGTTGAAAGCTTTTGGGTGCTTAGCTTACTTGTTGTATTACTTGGCCCAATTGTCTTCAGTGTTGATGGCTTTTGAGAACTTCTATTAGTCGGCTTCAAGGTGGTTGAATTTGGAGTACTTGACTTAATTGTTGTGGAATTTGAATCAGTTGGCTTTTTCGTTGAAGGCTTATTTGTTGGTTTGCTTGTTTGAGTTGGGTTCAGAGTTATTGACTTCGGAGTACTTGACTTTGTTGTAGTAGAACTTGAATCAGTTGGCTTTATGGTTGTAGGCTTTTGGGTGCTTGTCTTTTTTGTTGTTTTACTTGGCTCAGTTGCCTTCAGCGTTGTTGCCTTTTGAGAACTTGGTTTATTTGTTGTAAAACTTGCTACAGTTGGTTTGAACGATGTCGACTTTTGGGTGATGGGCTTAGTTGTTGTTCTATTTGTTTGAGTTGGTTTCAGCGTGGAATGCTTCGTAGAACTTGACTTAATTGTTGATGTACTTGGTTTAGTTGGCTTCATCGTTGAAAGCTTTTGGGTGCTTAGCTTAATTGTTGTTTTACTTGACCCAATTGGCTTCAGTGTTGATGGCTTTTGAGAACTTCTTTGAGTCGGCTTCAAGGTGGTTGACTTCAGAGTACTTGACTTAGTTGTTGTAGAACTTGAATCAGTTGGCTTTATGGTTGAAGGCTTTTGGGTGCTTGTCTTTTTTGTTGTTTTACTTGGCTCACTTGCCTTTAGCGTTGTTGACTTTTGAGAACTTGGTTCATTTGTTGTTACACTTGCTACAGTTGGTTTGAACGATGTCGACTTTTGGGTGCTTGGCTTATTTGTTGTTATATTTGTTTGAGTTGGCTTCAGCGTGGAATGCTTCGTAGAACTTTGCTCAATTATTGAAGTACTTGGCTCAGTCGGCTTCATCGTTGAAAGCTTTTGGGTGCTTAGCTTAGCTGTTGTTTTACTTGGCCCAATTGTCTTCAGTGTTGATGGCTTTTGAGAACTTCTATTAGTCGGCTTCAAGGTGGTTGAATTTGGAGTACTTGACTTAATTGTTGTGGAATTTGAATCAGTTGGCTTTTTCGTTGAAGGCTTATTTGTTGGTTTGCTTGTTTGAGTTGGGTTCAGAGTTATTGACTTCGGAGTACTTGACTTTGTTGTAGTAGAACTTGAATCAGTTGGCTTTATGGTTGTAGGCTTTTGGGTGCTTGTCTTTTTTGTTGTTTTACTTGGCTCAGTTGCCTTCAGCGTTGTTGCCTTTTGAGAACTTGGTTTATTTGTTGTAAAACTTGCTACAGTTGGTTTGAACGATGTCGACTTTTGGGTGATGGGCTTAGTTGTTGTTCTATTTGTTTGAGTTGGTTTCAGCGTGGAATGCTTCGTAGAACTTGACTTAATTGTTGATGTACTTGGTTTAGTTGGCTTCATCGTTGAAAGCTTTTGGGTGCTTAGCTTAATTGTTGTTTTACTTGACCCAATTGGCTTCAGTGTTGATGGCTTTTGAGAACTTCTTTGAGTCGGCTTCAAGGTGGTTGACTTCAGAGTACTTGACTTAGTTGTTGTAGAACTTGAATCAGTTGGCTTTATGGTTGAAGGCTTTTGGGTGCTTGTCTTTTTTGTTGTTTTACTTGGCTCACTTGCCTTTAGCGTTGTTGACTTTTGAGAACTTGGTTCATTTGTTGTTACACTTGCTACAGTTGGTTTGAACGATGTCGACTTTTGGGTGCTTGGCTTATTTGTTGTTATATTTGTTTGAGTTGGCTTCAGCGTGGAATGCTTCGTAGAACTTTGCTCAATTATTGAAGTACTTGGCTCAGTCGGCTTCATCGTTGAAAGCTTTTGGGTGCTTAGCTTAGCTGTTGTTTTACTTGGCCCAATTGGCTTCAGTGTTGATGGCTTTTGAGAACTTCTTTGAGTCGGCTTCAAGGTGGTTAAATTCGGAGTACTTGACTTAATTGTTGTGGAACTTGAATCAGTTGGCTTTTTCGTTGAAGGCTTTTGGGTGCTTGGCTTTGTTGTTGTTTTACTTGGCTCAGTTGGCTTCAGCGTTGTTGGCTTTTGAGAACTTGGTTCATTTGTTGCAATACTTGCTACAGTTTGCTTGAACGTTGTCGACTTTTGGGTGCTTGGCTTATTTGTTGTTCTATTTGTTTGAGTTGGCTTCAGCGAGGAATGCTTCGTAGAACTTTGCTTTATTATTGAAGTACTTGGCTCAGTTGGCTTCATCGTTGAAAGCTTTTGGGTGCTTAGCTTAGCTGTTGTTTTACTTGGCCCAATTGGCTTTAGTGTTGATGGCTTTTGAGAACTTCTATTAGTCGGCTTCAAAGTGGTTAAATTCGGAGTACTTGACTTAATTGTTGTGGAACTTGAATCAGTTGGCTTTTTCGTTGAAGGCTTTTGGGTGCTTGGCTTTGTTGTTGTTTTACTTGGCTCAGTTGGCTTCAGCGTTGTTGGCTTTTGAGAACTTGGTTCATTTGTTGCAATACTTGCTACAGTTTGTTTGAACGTTGTCGACTTTTGGGTGCTTGGCTTATTTGTTGTTCTATTTGTTTGAGTTGGCTTCAGCGAGGAATGCTTTGTAGATCTTGGCAAAGTTGTTGAAGTACTAGGTTCAGTTGGCTTAAGCGTTGAAAGCTTTTGGGTGTTTAGCTTTGTTGTTGTTTTACTTGGCTCACTTGGCTTCAGCGTTGTTGGCTTTTCAGAACTTGGTTTAATTGACGTAGTACTAGCTACAGTTGGATTGAACGTTGTCGACTTCTGAGTACTTGGCTTGGCTGTCTTACCGAAAGTTGTGCGATACACAGGTGTTTGGGTCGATGTTATTGTCAGCTTTGTTTCTTGAGGCCAGTTATATGGAGTTGTAGTTTTTTGTTGATGTGAAGAATTTTGTTCACAGTTTTGTTTTGTTGGATAATGCTTGCACTGAGTTGGTGGTGGTCTAAGAGTAGTATGGCTCGTCTTGTTGTTGCAAGGATTACGAAAGTGCAATATTATTTCATTGCGCTTTTGACTGGGTACAATGCGAATATGCGGACCAAAGAGTGTAAATGTTGCGCCTGTAGCGACTAGAAGACATAGTATAAACAGTCTCATCGTAACAAAAACGATATCCTGGCTTAGCTGTTAATATATCCTGTTTGTCTAATGGCGTGCGAACCACTTGATGACGCCCTGGATACTAACATACACCGATCGCAATGTTTAGTATTTAAGTCATCTATATTTTGTCTCTTTTTAAAAGTAATGCAAAAGTTCGCATTCTTCTGTCTAAAATTATATTCTCTGTTAAAAAGGGGTATACGGATGCAAATGTTATGTTAAAGCACGCGCTTGGTCTATAAACCTCTGGCCAGGCTTGCATAAGTAACTTATCAGAGGCGCAAGTGAGTGACGAGCTTACTTTGTTCCGTTGACTGTAGCAGAGCTAGTAGCACACGTAGCCATGTGAACCTGTTTAAATGTGCTACTGCTAGCACGAACCTCACCGTCAATGTGGACTTAAATGTAATTTAGCGTTTTAGATATCCCATGGCCCAAAAACAATTGTTGAAGCAAGAAACTGTAGTTTAAAAATCAATATAAGGAAATATTGACATATAAATGCTGTTCTGCGGACTATAAAAGAATATAATATAATATAACTAACTAGTTTTTCCAAAGATATATATATATATACTAGCGGGTATAGCCCGGCCTTGCCCGTGGCACGTAAGTTATAAAATCAATGTTTTCAAAAATCTTTGAAAATGATTTTGAAACTGATCGAACGGGAATCAAACAACTTTTATGCAAATCGAACAAAACTTAAAATTCACCAACAAAATCTTTGAAATGCATTTTCCAACGAAGGAGTTTAGATTTTGCGAAAAATGTGAATCACGTCTCAAATGATTTTTCTTATAGATCTTTGGAAATAAATTTGAACACAAAACGTCACCCATTAAATCTCCGACCCCCATTTGCACCAAGGAGTGATGGATTTTTCAAAATACGCTGAAATACGTATTCATTAAGTTCTTATGTAGAGCTATGAAAATAAGTTTAAAGCAAATCGGACACAACTTAAAGCTTCGCCCAAAAAATCTTTAAATCGCATTCCCCCGAAAAAGTTTGAATTCTGCGAAAAGTGTGAAACACGTCTCAAATGATTTTTCTTATAGCTCTCTGGAAATGAATTTGAGCGCGAAACGTCACCCACCAAATCTTTGACCTCCATTTCCACCAAGGAGGAATGGATTTTTCAAAAAGTGTGAAACACTCCTCAAATGAATTTGAGCAAAGATCTTTGAAAATAAGTTTGAGGCCGATCGGATGGTAAACAAAAAAGTTACATGCAAACGTTTTTCGCGTTTTTTCCACACTTGCGGGTGGAATTTCCCGAAACCCCGTCTTAACGTGCACCTACATCACATAAGGTAACTACAGTGAAAATTTCAGCTTTCTAGCTCTTACGGTTTGGGCTGTGCGTTGATCACCAATCAGTCACTCAGTCAGTCAGTCAGGACAAACAGTTTTATATATAGAGATATATATAGACTAGCGGGTATTACCCACCCTTGCCCAAAGCAAGTTATGTGCTATAAGTAACCATCAAGTAAATAATCATAAGTTGAGAAGGACGGTTTCCGGCCATGTAAGGCTTGTGGTGAAAATCTTGAAGCCAAAAAATAAACTTTTAACCCATGCCCGCATTTTCCATCTAAAAGCCATCGATATCGCAAAAAGCGCATCAACTAAATTCTAACAAAGAAATCTGATAATGAGTTTGAAGTCGGTACACAAAAAGTTGCATGCAACAAGCTCCCACTATATTTCCACAGTTCGCAGTTTCCAAAATCGTTAAAACACGTATTCATTAACTTGTTATGTAGGGCTTTGAAAGTAAATTTAAGACCGATCAGATGAAACTTAGAGCTTTTCCATGAGGATCCTTGGATTTTTCAAAAGTGTGAAACACGTTTCAAATGAATTTTAATAAAGATTCCTGGATATGAATTAGAACCCAATATATCGCCAACCAAATTTTTTAGCCGCATTTTTCACCAAGGAGAATTGTATTTTCCAAAAAGATCTATAAAAATTAGTTTGAGATCGATTAGCGTCCGCTAAGCAAAAAGGATTCATATAACCGTCTTAGCATGCACCTTCATCACATACGGTAACTACAGTAACATTTTCAGCTTCCTAGCTCTTAGGGCTTGGGATGCGCGTTGATCACTAATAAGGCAGTCAGTCCGTCAAAAAAAATAGTTTTATATTTATAGATGAAACATAAAAAATTTGTCGGGAGTATCCTGACCCTTTGCGTTAGCATTAAAATACATTTTTTGTACCGGAGGCGAACACGCAACTCCAGTCAACCTCTCCACCGCCTCATACCTCACAGCCATACCAAGAATTCAGTTTCGACGAAAAAATGGAACTAAACTAGAAGCATATGCACCGAGCGCGATAAACGATTCAATCGTAATTACGATTGTTATTATTTTAAATGCATACCCATTACAACATTAAAATTTTTTTTTTTAAATTTTCCAGCTGACTAAAATTTGCGCATGCAACTCATAACTTCACTTCACGAATGACACGTTTTAATGTTGCCTCGCGCCAGACAGAAACGTCGGAAAACGAGCGAAAATCACAAGAAAAGGGAATTACACAAATAACAAAGGAAGGGCGCGCCGGTCATCAACCTTCTTGTTGCCTATGCAATTTCTGACTGCATAATCTAGGAATTTAGCTACTTTTTATTGCTCTTCATCAAATTTTTGGGACGAAGCATAATCCGCATTACTTGCTGCCGCCTCTTAGCAACTGCCACACCAGCCAAAAAAAAAAAATAGTTTCCTCGGCAGGGTTCGAACTCGTAACAGATTTTATTTTTATTTTCTGTGCTATGTTTATGCGCTACTATTTTAATACAGTTTTTATACCCTGAACCCATTAAAAATGGGTAAAAAGGGTTTATTGTATTTGTGCAAATGTATGTAACAGGCAGAAGGAAGCATCTCCGACCCCATAAAGTATATATATTCTTGATCAGCATCAATAACCGAGTCGATCAAGCCATGTCAGTCTGTCTGTCTGTCCGTCCGTCCGTATGTATGAACGCAAGGATCTCAGAACCTATAAGAGCTAGAGGTCCTCCTAGTCCCCGCGCAGATCGAGTTTGTTTCCGATATTCGATAACTTGCCCCGTTCCAAGTAATCGATAAAAATCTATATCGAAATCCTGTTTTTTGAGCAATTTCGGCAAATAATATGAGCTAGAGTTACCAAACTTGACATGTAGCTTCTAGAATATTATATACATATATATATATAGTATTTTTCATTTTATACCTATCGACTATCGGAAGAAGAGGGTTCACTAGAACCTCTTACTTGTGTTGATTTTTGTTCGTTTGCTCGTCGCTTCTATCTGGCACGAGGCAACTTTAAAACGGTTCGTTTCATTTGTGAAGTGCGAAGATAAGTGATGCATGTGCAAATTTTAGTGCAGAAAAGAACTTTAAAGAAATACATAAATATTTTAATATTTTTATGACTTTACAATACTATTAATATATTTATGAAAATAGATTGCATGGGAGTATATAGCCGCGCAAGTGTACAAGTTCAATTGCAACTTGCTTAATTGTTGTCCTAAGAAGCATCCCTTGGTTTGATATTCTTGCCGCTTTGTACACTGCACTGCTATACACTTGAGTACCCTTTAAATAACTAAATAAATATATAAATAAGTGCAATTTATAATAATTAAAAAAAAAGGAAACGGTAAAAATGGTAAGCAAATGGCATTTAAAGCAATTAGGCAAGCTTCGGCTTACAACACTTAAACACTTTTTCCAGCGCTAATTGGTATGTATTATTTAAAATAAATACGAAAACATGAAAAATAAACATATACTTTTCATTTCAGAGTCCATTGCAAAGGAAGCTGGTGCTGGGTCTGCAGAACACCAACATAGAAAAGCTATGCAGCTTCAAAAAAAAGAATCATAAAAAAAATGTTAAATAATTTAACATAGAATTTAAGTTTTTTAGTTATAAACGTTATTAATTAAAAAGTTATTAGTTTGTTTTTTTATTTTCTATTGTATTTTGTTTATTTCGAAATCTGGTATCCTGTTACATAAATGTTAGCAACTTTTATCAGAGTGACATAATTACTTAGCTTAGCGAAAACTGTAGATTTAAAATTAGTTTAACAGATTATACATATATACATATAAACACAGAAACAAATTTAGAGGTATTTAATGCAGTTTGTGACCTATATACATATATCGATTGAGTAGGTCAGCTGGGTAGGTCCTCTTCAGTCGACTTCTTCTTCGCCTCCTTAGCAGGTTCCTTGCCAGGACGTTAGGATGGTTGTGGAGCTTTGTTGAGTAACTTGCCTTTTGACTACGTCTCCCACCATTGGTACGCTGAGGTCCTTTGCGATGTCGCGTGTGCGAATATACCATTCGGCTCCAGTTATTTTGCGCAAGGTTTTGGCTTGAATGATGCGAATTTCGTACACGTGTGTTTTTGCAGCTATACCATAGACTTGGAGCCCATAACGCCACACAGGGGCAACGATTACCTTGTAGATGAGGACTTTGTTTCGGAGCGAGAGTTTGTTGTTGGAGTTAAGGAGCCAGCTCATTCGCCTTATCTTGGATTTGATGTTGCACATTTGGGTGTATGTGTGTGTATAGAGCTCGAAATTCAGAAATGCCAATAACTTCAAATCTACAAATTTGCATCGAACAGGCAGGCAACCCGCACACAAACGCATAAATGCTTTCATCCATATAGAAAAGTGTGCTTGGCAGGCCCAAAAACATGCACACATGCCAACGTTCAGGTACCCTTACCCTTACCATCACATGAACAGGCCAAACCCTTTTATAATTTCACACGATTGCACCCTCGAAAGAGTGTGCGTGTGAATAAAAAGCAAGTCGCAAAAATTGAACATATTCAATTTTTGGTCTTTTCTTAGAATTCTTCGACAAGCCGACGATGAACTTCCCTTGCAGCAGCACGATTTAGTTGAAGGTTTTATTAAATAACAAGTAAGAGGTTCTAGTCGGGAGCTCCCGACTAGGGGATACCCTGAACCCTCTTCTTCCAACACCAAATGCAGCTCGCGCTACGCGCTCGTTTGCTTTAGTAGTAATAAAGATAAATTAAAAAAAAAAAGTTCCCCTGGTAGGGTTCGAACTCGCGACTGACCGCATTACTTGCTGCCGCCTCTACGCAACAGCCACACCAGCCAAAAAAAAAGAAAAAATTTTCCTTAGTAGGTCTCGAACCCGCAACAGACCGCACTACTTGCCGCCGTCTCCACCCAACCCAGCCGCACCAATTATTAAAACCAAATAAGAAAAACACGAATTAAAATAGCAGCACAGAAAACAATACAATCGCAGTTGCAATGCTGTTGAAAAAATTCAATAAAGACGCGCATGAATGTGTGTGTGTGTGCATGAATACAGAACTTATGGGAATTTCCGCTTGCTGCCGCTAATAGGAGCAAAATCAAAACACGTTTTCTTTAATCATTTCTGTATTTCCTAACCGATCTTGATGAAATTTTCTACATCTTATTGTACTATAAAATATTCGTATATTCTAAAAATGGCAATTGCATTTAAATTGTGGCTTAATTAAATAGGCAATACAAGTTGGCTAACTAACATGATTAATCGCTTTGTGGTGGTAGCGGGGAGGTGGCGATAGCTATAAAATGAACGATACTTGATATATATATACCATTCTAGAAGTTACATTTCAAGTTTGGTGACTCTGGCTCTTATTATTAACCAAAATTGCTCAAAAAACAGGATTTCGATATCGAGATTTATCGATTACTTGGAAACGGGGCAGGTTATCGATTATCGGAAACAAACTCGTTCTGCGCATGGGCTATGATGGCCTACATCTAAAATTTTAAGTCCCTCGCTCTTATAGGTTCTGAGATCCTTACGTTCATACGGCCCATAGGACGGACGGACGGACGGACGGACGGACAGACAGACAGATGGACATGGCTAAATCGACTCGGCTATTGATGCTGATCAAGAATATATATACTTTATGGGGTCGGAGATGCTTCCTTCTGCCTGTTACATACATTTGCAGAAATACATTATACCCTTTTTACCCATTTTCAATGGGTTCAGGGTATAAAAATAATACTGTCACAACCAATTACAAATACTAATACGCACAACAATCAAGGAAGAGAAGTCTACACAGCCACAATACACTCCACTAATAATTCGTATAACAAACACTGACTACACTACACACACAATTATATCTAAATAATGTTAAGCCTAATTAAGTCAAAATAACTTAAGACCTTTTAAACAACATTAAATCTAGAATACCTAACTTAAGACAGATAAACAAACAAGTAACCAGACTCCAAATTAAACATTCACACCCATCAAAATTAGATGTCTACTATTGGGAAAGTTAAGAAACGTATCCCAAACACTAGGAGTGGGATCAGGATTAGTACTACTTTATAGGACATTAGGGAAGATCCCGACCAACAACTCCAGACAGTAACAAGAATACCCTCAACACCGTCAATAACTTCGACTTCCAGCTCACCTCCACCTAACCAAGTTGCAATAACAGCAAACAACATGGACTTAGTTTCGTCTCTTAGAATCCCGGACGTGATCCGCTTTCTACCGCCTTATGACGGTAATCCCAAAAAACTAAGCGATTTTATTAACAATGAAGAGGAAATCCTCCTTTTAATTAGAGGAACGGATAAGACCCCATACGGACAAATGCTCCTAAGGGCAATTAGGCAGAAAATTTAAGGCAAGGCAGTTGATGCGGTTCACACCAGATGTGTGCCGGCCTTAATTGGGATGAGATCAAAGATGCATTAATTCTGCATTGTTCCGACAAGCGAGGCGAACAAACTCTCATGTTCGAATTGCATAACATCGCATTATCTTAATACCCACTTCAAATTTTATTCCAAAATATTTGCGAAATCAAAACGGCCCTTTACAAATTAACAGATACAATAGAATGCGAACCAATATTGATCAAAACAAGGAAAGACTGGTTCGCAAATACTAGTCTAAATACGTTCTTAACAGATGTCAGAGGTCCACTGGGATTAGCAGTAAGATCTATGAGACCTACTAACCTCCAGGAAGCAAGAAACCAGGCAGCTAGATAACAGAAAACAGAATAGCTAACCTCACGGACAACAAAAGGGATATCAGGGCAACCAAAGTAACGGTTACAAGCCAAGAGACAACGGAAAGAAGAGGGACTATCGACAGTACGCCCCAAATGAAAAAGACAACTACCAACATAAGAAAAATAACGTACAGGCAATAATGCCAAAAGACCACCAGAACGAACAGAGAAGACAGGAAAACTCAAACTCTAACAGAACCAGGGGTTCCGTGCATAACATGGAACAGACTTCAACCGATTATGCGCATAGTTCTCAACTCCATAATATAGATGAGGACTCAAATTTTCCACGAAGTGCCTCGAGAAACAAACAGGATATTAAGTTAAAGAAAAGCCAGGGTCACCCTTACCATACATTGTAATCATTTTAAAATCCGGATACCCCCTAAAGTTTTTAATAGACAGATATGCAACCTTGTCGTTCATTGACCAAAAGTTGTTGTAACAGCGTTAAAAGACCTTTGTAAAAAGTTTCCGAAACTTTTTCATCGAGAGGGAGACAACCTCACCCTCACCAACTTAGTCAAACATAGAATACATAGTACAGACGAAATTCCATTGCATACAAAACCATTCCAATACAGTCTCGTACAAAAACAAGGAATTCAAAGACAAATCACTAAACTTTTAGAACAAGACATAATTAGACACAGTCGTGTCAAAGAAACCCGACGTTTCAAATAATAAAAAATGGAGATTAGTGATCGATTGCAGAAAACTAAACGAAAAGACCGTTTAAGATAAATATTCCATGCCAAACATCAACGACGTCCTCGACAGGATAGGTACAGCCAAATACTTTACGGCCTTAGATCAAGCAAGTGGATACCACTAAGTTGAGATAGATCCAAAAGATATTATTGCCTTTTCGGCAATAGGAGGACATTTTGAATTTGTAAGAAAACGGGGCGTTTTCCACCTTCCAAAGCCACCTTCCAAAGATTGATGGACAACATCTTAGCAGACCTTAACCGCAACTGTTGTTTAATCTATCTTGACGACATTATAGTCTTTTCATCATCACTCCAAGAACACGTCAACGACCTAAAGTTAGTATTCGAACGGCTAAATAGAGAAAATTTACGGCTCCAAGCAGAAAAATCAGAATTTTTCAGAAAGGGAATCGAATAACCTAGGTCACGTAGTAACCGATTCCGGTATAAACCGACGCTAGTAATTTCGCTATTGGGGCAGTCTTGTCTCAAGGCACTCTTAATCACGACAAACCGGTGTCTTTCGCTAGCAGAACGTTATCGGACACAGAGGTAAATTATTCAACTGTAGAAAAAGAAATGTTAGCCAACATCTGGGCTACAAAACATTTTCGTCCCTATTATACGGTCAGAAATTCAAAATCGTTACAGATCATAGGCCATTGACTTGCCTTATGAAGTTCAAGGAACCAAATTCAAAATTGGTTCGATGGAAACTACAGCTACTCCAGTATGACTACGAGATAGTCTACAAGAAAGGACCCCAAAACGTAGTAGCTGACGCTCTTAGCCGCGTCACTGGCGACGTAAATACTAACGACGTCACTCCCCCCATAAACCAGAATAACGCTAACACAATCCCCATTTCTAACAAACCTACAAACTGTTTTCAAAGTTGGAACACAAGCTGAAATCTTGACTTCCGTGCCTTTCAAAAACCAAATCAGAAGAACGATAACAGAAACACATTACGATAAGAACAAAATGACTAATATCTTAAAAAAGATCCTCAGACCTAACAAAACATGCGCAATTTTTGCGCCTGATGAAGTCTTTAAAACTATTGAAGAAACCTTAAAAGAATACTTCTTACCAACCCATTTATATAAGGTCATTAGATGCGTCACCCTACAAAGAGACATAACCGACCCGAACGAACAAGAACTAGCAATACGCCAATATCATGTGACAAACGACCACAGGGGAATAGATGAAACAGTAGCTAATTTAAGAAGATCCATATATTTCCCATTATTAAAGACCAAAACTTCGCACATTATTAATGACTGCGACATCTGTCAAACACTCAAGTACGACAGGTAACCACAGAAACTAGAATATTCAGAAACAGAAACCCCGCCATGCCCTATGCAGATTATACACACAGACATTTATACGATTAATGGAAAAATCATCTTGACTATCATTGACAAATTTTCAAAATTTGCTTCGGGGTATACAATCCAGACCAGAGATAGTTAAAACATAGTTAAATCTATGAGAAATTTCCTCTCTACATTCGAAATCCCGAAAAAACTTATTTGCGATCAAGGTTTTGAATTCACAAACAAACTTTTTAAAGATTTTTGTGCACAATAAAGCATATTAGTGCATTTTACTTCATTTCAACAATCTTCGAGCAACTCCCCAGTGGAAAGATTCCATTCGTCTCTAACCGTGATATTCAGAATAATTTTAAACAAAAGAAAAACACAGAAACTCACCCTTGACCACGAAGACATTTTCTTCGAAACACTGACAACATACAATAATTCAATCCACTCAACAACAACATACACACCCTACGAGATCTTCCACGGAAGACAGCACATACTAACTCAGAACGATTCCCCTAATAACGAACACGATTATCTTAAAAAGCTTAACGAATTCCGTAATACTATCTATACCGACATAAAAGAAAGCATAGATAATAAAATGAAAGAAAGAATAACAAAAATTAACGAAAATATAAATCCCCCAGAAACCCCCAATGAAGGCGACACAGTCTTTAGAAAAGAAAATAGGAGAAATAAGTTAACGCCTAGATTCACTAAACATAAAGTCAAAGAGGACAAAGGTCCAACTTTTATATCACACAAGAATCAAAAGACTCACAAATCAAAAATTAAAAAAAGAACAAAATAGTAATTACTAATTAAAGTACAACAGCTGGAGGAACACGACAGACTCGCAAGAATATGCCTGGGGCATCTTTTACACAAAATCAACTCACAAAACTTGTTTTTTTTTTTTGATAATGAAATTTATTTAACAAGACAAGTGTGCTGCTACCTTGCAAGGCAACTTAACCTAATCAGAAATTAAACTAAAAATAACAAAATAATTTATGATAGAACATAACAATGAATTAAAGATAACTTATAAGGGGGAGGCTTAAGGGGTGATACTGGGGAGATCGTCTAAATTTTAGTATGTGATATTTATGTCAAGACCCGGTTCAGGAGGTCTTGAGGGGGCAATTTGTTGAGTTGCCTCACCATAAGTGCTTGGCGTTGTAGTCACCACCTGCAATGAATTTGTTACCTAGCATGGCAAACAGGGATTCAAATTCCGCTTTAGTACAAGGCTCTTTGGGAGGAAGATACAAAGATGCTAGTGCGACAGGCCCTTCCGATGTCTGCAGATTCACTCTTGCTAGCTGTATATTGTTTGTTGAGATGGGAGGCTGAGGAATGTGGCACATGCTAGAGCGCACAATGACTGTGGCGCCATCTCTGCTGTTACCGCTGGGGTGGAAAGCATGGTAGGTGGAGTAGCCTGGCAGGAAGACACGCTGTACCACTTTCATGTGTGCCTCTGTGACAGACATTACATCTATATTATTTGCAATAAGAAACAGCCGGAGCTCTCCAGAGCCCCTAACTAGTCCCCGTGCGTTCCACAATCCGAATTTAATGATCGGTTGCATCATTTTTGGATACTTGAAATGTGAACCTGGACCAATTCTCGGAAGGTCTTGTTAGCCTCCATAGTCTCTTGAACCAACTTGAATAATTGGTCCATTCTGGAGTTGAGACCCCGTATGGAGCTCTCCAGCGCGTCCAATTTCTTGTCAGGCAGTGAGTTTGATTCTCGCTGAAGATGCTTGTCAGCATTTGGACCAGATTCCGCCCTTTTGGGCCGAGCAACGTCGGCGTAAGACATACTGCATCTGACAGTCTCAGCCGGGATGAATCCACGTGAAGGGCCTTGGTTATATTTTGGCCTGGCAGTGTTGCCAGTAGCATGGAGCCTTGGGATCGGTTTCATTTTTTTGCTTTTCTTAATCCTGACGGGGCAGTCTTTGTCGGTCGACGCGTGATCACCACCGCAGTTGACGCACAGGAAATTTTCACTCGTGCAAAGCAGAGAACCAGTCATATGAGAGCCAGCGCATTTGCCACAGATTGGGTCCTGAACACAGTAATTTTTGGAATGACCGAAGATGTGGCATCTCAGGCATTGTAGAACTTCTTTTCTGCGAGGAGCACGCTCCACTGAGACTCTGTATCTGCCGAGTTGTGTAATTTTCAAAGCATTAGACACATTGGGTCCTTGTTTTAGATTGACAAACAATTGATTTTGCCTAGTCTTGTAGTTGATCGTCGCTTCATCGTCTGTCTCGTTGACCTGAACGTTACGCCAATCTGCCTTTCTTGGGCAATATATATTGAGAGTTTCGAAACCCTGGTCAGTAAAAGCTTGCGCAATTTGTGGTTTGGGGACGTTGGCATTAACGCCCTTGACGACAATCCTGTAAGGCTTTTCAGAATTGACAGTTAAGTTTTGTCAAATGTCTTACAGCTGCTCGGAAAGCGTCAGAGTTTGCGGTGTATATCCGTGATACACCGAATTTAGAGGTGCGCATGCTATAGTTGTTGGCACCCACGCACGAGTCTAGTGCTTGTTCCATGCCTGAGGGATTGTTGACTTGTGGTACACATATTGCTGGAGGCTTTGAGGCGAGGAAATGTTAGGCCCCACAGTTGCCGCTACAGTATACGTAGATGTAGATGTCAAACTTGCTTGCGACATAGAGATAGTGCAGGTGACGCTGGTATCAGTGCTTGTTGTTACTGTCGGCCCAGTTAACACCCGATTTGGCAATAAGCTGTTGTTTTCCGCAGAAATGGATACTACGCTACCGCGGATTTGAGAGCGTAGAGTTTCAGGGCTTACCCCAGCTGCTTTTCTCATCTCCTCCAGTACAGCTTGCCTATTACTAGGTAGCGACTGATTCCATGAGTTATTGTCCATACCTTCAATTGTTATTATTTAGAGTCAAATAATGCAATTGTCGTCCCCTTCTTCAGATCAAAAGATAAGAATTAACGGAACCATCTTCCCGCTTGCGCAGCGCGCAGGGCGAGAGGCAAACTAAGCACCGTTTCACTTGCGAAATAACTTGTCAAGCGCGCACGTCCGAATGCAACGAGCTGAGGAGCGAGACACAAAACTTGTTAGAAAACACAGAAAATTTCGAAACAGCATTAAATGACTTAAGACAAGTAAAATTTTCAGGAGAAATTATAGACAGTCTTAAAGCAAAAGTAGACCAATTAAGAATCAAAATAAATGCATTATTAACTAAAAAAGGGAAAAAAGAGGTTTACTAAACGGTCTTGGTAGTATAATAAAAGTAGTAACAGGAAATATGGACGCAAAAGTCGCCCAATCTATTGCTGATAAATTTAATGTTATTAAAGAAAACGAAAGCCAAATTACAGAAAATGTTAACAAGCAAATAATATTTAACCAAGAAACTCCTAAGATTTGAAAATATTACTGATCACATAAATCAAGAACAGGGAACAACAACAATTTTATTAAAAACTACAAAAACAATATATACAAATCACTTAATGTAGAACACAACGAAATACATCTACTTCAGTACATTACTAGAATAAATTTCAATATAGATGTACTGTACAATCAAATAAATAATATAGCAGAAAGTATTTTGCTAACTAAACTAAATATAATACCTAAATGTATATTATCTGAAAAAGAATTTAGATTTATAAATGAATTCATATCCAACCAAAATATAACTTATACAAAATTCACCAGACCTATATATGAGGAAACACACTTGCACAAACCAACTAAGTCAACATCCACTGTCTCAAGGGCAAACTCTACGACCAAACGGCAACATGCGACATCAAGGATGTGGGACATCAAGAGGTCATCAAAGAAGTGGAACAACGACACATCTTTATTTTTAACACCGTAAATACCAACTTCACATCTTCATGCCAGAGACCCTTCACAATCAATGGGTCAGCCATATTAACATTCGACAACTGTACGGTCGAAATCAACGGTTTATCATACGATGACACTGTAATGGAATTCGAGCAAAGGACAGAACTGTCCATAGAATCTTTCAAACAGATGAACATAAACAACACGTTAGAAGAGATAAATCTACACAAGCTTCACTTACAGTCCTTAGCAAGTCGAACCGACAGCGACAAACCACCTCTTCACACTCTACATACTGCTTACTATATTGGCTGTATTTGCATTATGTATCCCAACACTCAGGAGAAGAAACATCATCCTCACCCCGACGGAGCCTCCACCGATTTGCGTTCCGGCCATCCCATCAATGTGGCCGTCACTTCATTCCAGGGGGGGAGGAGTTACCGAATCTACCATACAGGGTATATTTGATTCGGTTCCACCCGCCAAGCTGCCGAGAAACGGTCATTGCCCACACAAGACCAACACAGCATTGTGACACTCTGTTGCAATGCTGATCTAGCGCTTTAGCAGGATGTTGGTTGCGACAGTTCTCGTGCAAGACACTAGAACTGCTGCAACAGCAATTTCCCATATACATGTTGCTAGCATACAAGCAAATAATTGTATACATTGAGCTTAGCTTAAGTTTGAGAAATAAAGATACAGGCAGTTCATTTTGGAACCAAGAAGAGAAAAGTTGCAGTGATCATTAAACTCGTACTTTATTTGAAATAATCAAATAACTGTTCCATTTACTTGTACTATCAAGACTGGTAACTCGCGCCCTTTATTTTTATGATTTCGGCTTTTAATTGAAAATAAATCAGATTCTTCTCATTACTGGACGATCAAATAAATAATAGAGCATTTGAATGTGTGTGCCTTTAGCTACAGCAAGCACAAAAGGGTCTACCAAAAAACCCATTGAGTAATAAAGGGACAGAGGAGGCTTTTGGATCAAAAGCTCTGTTTCGAAACACTTCGTGCGCGATAGCGCGGTTGCAAACAAAAATTGCAATCACAATATACATATGTATATAGACATTGTCTACAGCTACTTTTGCCGTTGCCCAAAAATCAAAGACAACTTCAGAATATCGCATATGAAACAACAACCATAATCAAAACAAACGACTCGGCAATGAAAAAAGCACACCACAATACCGTTTCTAAAAATATGGGTATCAATGTCTCGACGCGCCAAATAGTTGTTGCTAAAAAAATATGCATGTATGTGTCTGCTAAGCCAAGGAATATATATGTATATATATATGAATTTGAGAAAATTGCAATATTTTGTTCCGCACATAACGTCACGGCTTAAGGGTTTTTGTGTGCGACCGTTGCGTACAGTAAATTAATACATTGTAAATAAATTCATTTTTATAAAAGACCCTATTAATATATTACTTAAATGAACGTAATAAAGATAGAAATATACCCGATATGTAGGGTAAAGAAATAAAATTCAATGAAATGTGACGTCATAATATATAATGTTGGTGCGCCGTGTACGTAACCCTTTGATTTGAATGGCATGGCCTGCTGGCATTCGAATTTTCTACCTACTTGCGCCGAGACTCGGCTATGCAACAGCAACATTAGAACCCAAATAGTGTTGTTGTTGTTTCTACGCGCTGCCTTGTAGGAACGATAAAGAAACCCGCAAAAAGCACAGTGGCATTGTTTGTCCCTTTTCTTAGCACTGAGTTTCCTATGTCCTCATTATCGCGCAGAAACTCTTGATGATCAAGACGGACGACGAAAAAATAATGGGGTTTCGCGCGCACTGTTGTTGTTTTGCAAGTGATTTGTTGTTGCTTCCTATGGTAAATGAGCTTTATTTTTTGAGTTTGATTTTGCGTTTGCGGACCAACTCGATTCATCGCGCACGAACTTTAAAACGGTAAAAAAAACTCGGAGTGAGTCTTCAGCTCTGCCTCTTTATTACTTAACGCAAAAAACCAAAGGCAGCGCTAGCCCATTGTAGAAAAATCTCTGGCTCGCGACAAACATCGTGATCTAGTTGTGCGCACATCGACACAACACACTTATATGTATGTTTGTAAATGTCGGAACTATTTGAAAAGCTATGCAGGGAGAATAATAGCCTCTGCCCACTGAACACATTTCTGAAAATGTCACATTTTTGCAAGATGTGTAAAATGCGGCCTGTACTTTTCCCCATAAGAAAACACATTTCACACATTTTTAAAAATGTCACATTTTTTAAAAATGTGTAAATTCGCCCCGAACTTTTCGTGTATTTTGCGATGATTAATCGAGATTTCTATCGATGTTGTGAAAAATGTAAACATAAACCAGCTGATATTGCAACGAAGGCAAGCGGTAACTTTAAATTATAATTTTAAATTTTAATAATCCCACCGTTTTTAACATTTAAAGTTGGCCAAATCTCGCAAAGAGTCAATTAAACAGAGCCCCTACTTCGGGGCCGTATTATTTGACTTTTGGAAGGAAATCTGTGCGTCGCTTATGTAAATTAAAGCAACTCGATCAGCTGTTTATTTAAAGAAACAGTACTTTTGCCACTCACATGTTACCGAAAACCGGTGGAACACCAATATGTAAAAATTGAAAATGTGACATTTTTAAGCCCAGTGGAGAAAGGCTATAAGATGCACAAGTGAGAATAAGATACACATACATATGTATTTGGGCTGTTAGGATTCAAAACTAATATACATAATATACATACATTAAGCAAAAGCATCAGCTGAAGATGCTTGTCAGCATTTGGAGCAGATTCCGCCCTTTTGGGCCGAGCAACGTCGGCGTAAGACATACTGCATCTGACAGTCGCAGCCGGGATGAATCCACGTGAAGGGCCTTGGTTATATTTTGGCCTGGCAGTGTTGCCAGTAGCATGGAGCCTTGGGATCGGTTTCATTTTTTTGCTTTTCTTAATCCTAACGGGGCAGTCTTTGTCGGTCGACGCGTGATCACCACCGCAGTTGACGCACAGGAAATTTTCACTCGTGCAAAGCAGAGAACCAGTCATATGAGAGCCAGCGCATTTGCCACAGATTGGGTCCTGAAGACAGTAATTTTTGGAATGACCGAAGATGTGGCATCTCAGGCATTGTAGAACTTCTTTTCTGCGAGGAGCATGCTCCACTGAGACTCTGTATCTGCCGAGTTGTGTAATTTTCAAAGCATTAGACACATTGGGTCCTTGTTTTAGATTGACAAACAATTGATTTTGCCTAGTCTTGTAGTTGATCGTCGCTTCATCGTCTGTCTCGTTGACCTGAACGTTACGCCAATCTGCCTTTCTTGGGCAATATATATTGAGAGTTTCGAAACCCTGGTCAGTAAAAGCTTGCGCAATTTGTGGTTTGGGGACGTTGGCATTAACGCCCTTGACGGCAATCCTGTAAGGCTTTTCCTCCCTAAGTTGATGGTGCCAGAATTGACAGTTAAGTTTTGTCAAATGTCTTACAGCTGCTCGGAAAGCGTCAGAGTTTGCGGTGTATATCCATGATACACCGAACTTAGAGGTGCGCATGCTATAGTTGTTGGCACCCACGCACGAGTCTAGTGCTTGTTCCATGCCTGAGGGATTGTTGACTTGTGGTACACATATTGCTGGAGGCTTTGAGAGCGTTTTTGAGGATTGTTTGTTCCCGTTGCCAACAGCACGAGCTTCATCTTCATCGTCAGAACCGCTTTCTGACAATCCTTGCTCCATCATGTTGTCCGCTTCTTCGCCCAGAGCTGCAAAACGGTTTTTACTCAGTGCTGCTGCAGTCGAGGTGAATGCCGTGTCCTTTGGCTACTTCCTTGTGCAGCTCAACGGGCTTCGACTTAGCTTTCTGTATAGATTTAGAAGTGTTTATAACTCCTTTATGTTTTTTACTAGCAGGCAGGCCACGGTCTTGAAACGAGCACTTCGTCTTACGAGTTGCTGCTGACAAGATTTCACCCAATGTGTTGTCAAGTGACGTAGTCGAGGAAATGTTAGGCCCCACAGTTGCCGCTACAGTATACGTAGATGTAGATGTCAAACTTGCTTGCGACATAGAGATAGTGCAGGTGACGCTGGTATCAGTGCTTGTTGTTACTGTCGGCCCAGTTATCACCCGATTTGGCAATAAGCTGTTGTTTTCCGCAGAAATGGATACTACGCTACCGCGGATTTGAGAGCGTAGAGTTTCAGGGCTTACCCCAGCTGCTTTTCTCATCTCCTCCAGTACAGCTTGCCTATTACTAGGTAGCGACTGATTCCATGAGTTATTGTCCATACCTTCAATTGTTATTATTTAGAGTCAAATAATGCAATTGTCGTCCACTTTTCCAGATCAAAAGATAAGAATTAACGGAACCATCCTCCCGCTTGCGCAGCGCGCAGGGCGAGAGGCAAACTAAGCACCGTTTAAGTCTGGCTTATCTTAGGTAAAGTACCGCAATAAGCTGCCGCCACCGCAAGCAGTGGCTAAAAATAGTGCAAGAAGAGCACAAAGAGATAAAGAGGTAAAGAGATTGTGTTGATCACTTGCGAAATAACTTGTCAAGCGCGCACGTCCGAATGCAACGAGCTGAGGAGCGAGACACAAAACTTGTTAGAAAACACAGAAAAATTCGAAACAGCATTAAATGACTTAAGACAAGTAAAATTTTCAGGAGAAATTATAGACAGTCTTAAAGCAAAAAGTAGACCAATTAAGAATCAAAATAAATGCATTATTAACTAAAAAAGGGAAAAAAGAGGTTTACTAAACGGTCTTGGTAGTATAATAAAAGTAGTAACAGGAAATATGGACGCAAAAGTCGCCCAATCTATTGCTGATAAATTTAATGTTATTAAAGAAAACGAAAGCCAAATTACAGAAAATGTTAACAAGCAAATAATATTTAACCAAGAAACTCCTAAGATTTGAAAATATTACTGATCACATAAATCAAGAACAGGGAACAACAACAATTTTATTAAAAACTACAAAAACAATATATACAAATCACTTAATGTAGAACACAACGAAATACATCTACTTCAGTACATTACTAGAATAAATTTCAATATAGATGTACTGTACAATCAAATAAATAATATAGCAGAAAGTATTTTGCTAACTAAACTAAATATAATACCTAAATGTATATTATCTGAAAAAGAATTTAGATTTATAAATGAATTCATATCCAACCAAAATATAACTTATACAAAATTCACCAGACCTATATATGAGGAAACACACTTGCACAAACCAACTAAGTCAACATCCACTGTCTCAAGGGCAAACTCTACGACCAAACGGCAACATGCGACATCAAGGATGTGGGACATCAAGAGGTCATCAAAGAAGTGGAACAACGACACATCTTTATTTTTAACACCGTAAATACCAACTTCACATCTTCATGCCAGAGACCCTTCACAATCAATGGGTCAGCCATATTAACATTCGACAACTGTACGGTCGAAATCAACGGTTTATCATACGATGACACTGTAATGGAATTCGAGCAAAGGACAGAACTGTCCATAGAATCTTTCAAACAGATGAACATAAACAACACGTTAGAAGAGATAAATCTACACAAGCTTCACTTACAGTCCTTAGCAAGTCGAACCGACAGCGACAAACCACCTCTTCACACTCTACATACTGCTTACTATATTGGCTGTATTTGCATTATGTATCCCAACACTCAGGAGAAGAAACATCATCCTCACCCCGACGGAGCCTCCACCGATTTGCGTTCCGGCCATCCCATCAATGTGGCCGTCACTTCATTCCAGGGGGGGAGGAGTTACCGAATCTACCATACAGGGTATATTTGATTCGGTTCCACCCGCCAAGCTGCCGAGAAACGGTCATTGCCCACACAAGACCAACACAGCATTGTGACACTCTGTTGCAATGCTGATCTAGCGCTTTAGCAGGATGTTGGTTGCGACAGTTCTCGTGCAAGACACTAGAACTGCTGCAACAGCAATTTCCCAGATACATGTTGCTAGCATACAAGCAAATAATTGTATACATTTACCTTAGCTTAAGTTTGAGAAATAAAGATACAGGCAGTTCATTTTGGAACCAAGAAGAGAAAAGTTGCAGTGATCATTAAACTCGTACTTTATTTGAAATAATCAAATAACTGTTCCATTTACTTGTACTATCAAGACTGGTAACTCGCGCCCTTTATTTTTATGATTTCGGCTTTTAATTGAAAATAAATCAGATTCTTCTCATTACTGGACGATCAAATAAATAATAGAGCATTTGAATGTGTGTGCCTTTAGCTACAGCAAGCACAAAAGGGTCTACCAAAAAACCCATTGAGTAATAAAGGGACAGAGGAGGCTTTTGGATCAAAAGCTCTGTTTCGAAACACTTCGTGCGCGATAGCGCGGTTGCAAACAAAAATTGCAATCACAATATACATATGTATATAGACATTGTCTACAGCTACTTTTGCCGTTGCCCAAAAATCAAAGACAACTTCAGAATATCGCATATGAAACAACAACCATAATCAAAACAAACGACTCGGCAATGAAAAAAGCACACCACAATTTCTGTCCCCGCTATCCCTTTTTGGTTTGAGGCTACAGCCCATGATCCTAGCTTTAATTCGCAAAGTCCCAAAGTCATGTCTTCTTCTTCTCCACTCGCTTTCAACTTGCAAGCAGCCAGGCAGATTTTTATAATATATCATTTTTCGATCTCACAATAGGGTATTTTAACTATTCATAAGTTCTGTTACCAAATACCACTAACCTTCTTATATACACATTTTTGACCCAATGTCTGAGAAAAATATAATTTCGTATTTAGTGTGCAACTATTAGTACAATCAATAATAATTGTTTTCTTGAAACATTCAATACCGTTTCTAAAAATATGGGTATCAATGTCTCGACGCGCCAAATAGTTGTTGCTAAAAAAATATGCATGTATGTGTCTGCTAAGCCAAGGAATATATATGTATATATATATGAATTTGAGAAAATTGCAATATTTTGTTCCGCACATAACGTCACGGCTTAAGGGTTTTTGTGTGCGACCGTTGCGTACAGTAAATTAATACATTGTAAATAAATTCATTTTTATAAAAGACCCTATTAATATATTACTTAAATGAACGTAATAAAGATAGAAATATACCCGATATGTAGGGTAAAGAAATAAAATTCAATGAAATGTGACGTCATAATATATAATGTTGGTGCGCCGTGTACGTAACCCTTTGATTTGAATGGCATGGCCTGCTGGCATTCGAATTTTCTACCTACTTGCGCCGAGACTCGGCTATGCAACAGCAACATTAGAACCCAAATAGTGTTGTTGTTGTTTCTACGCGCTGCCTTGTAGGAACGATAAAGAAACCCGCAAAAAGCACAGTGGCATTGTTTGTCCCTTTTCTTAGCACTGAGTTTCCTATGTCCTCATTATCGCGCAGAAACTCTTGATGATCAAGACGGACGACGAAAAAATAATGGGGTTTCGCGCGCACTGTTGTTGTTTTGCGAATAATTTGTTGTTGCTTCCTATGGTAAATGAGCTTTATTTTTTGAGTTTGATTTTGCGTTTGCGGACCATCCCGATCTACCTCTCATGATTTTCAAAACGGTAAAAAAAGCTCGGAGCAAGCCTTCAGCTCTGTCTCTTTATTACTCAATGGAAGTTGCTATAGACAGCCGGGTGTTGTGTTTGCAATTTTTCATTGAGTAATACTCAATTGTGTTTGCAACCTCGCTATCGCTCGTGAAGTGTTTCAAAAAAGAGCTTTTGATCCAAAAGCCTCCTCTGTCTCTTTATTACTCAATGGGCTCACTCGTTACGATTTATCATGATTCGAATATTCTGCTGTTTGACATGTCCATGCATTGTTTTGTTAGTGCCAATACACTGCAGTGGCTTCAGTGGATCACTTGAGCAGTTTGTGTGCTATAAAATCCGATGACAGCACCACGGCAATCCGATATAAAATGCATCGGACGCAATGCACAAAAATAATAAAAATGTTTTGGTTCCTCATTTCAATTAAGTTTTACAAAGGGATGTGGATGATACCAAGATTAGTTTGTTGTTGGATAAAATAAAAGACATTAGCATCAGAAAACTGATTGGTATATATTTAATTTATATACGTATACTAGCGGGTATTACCCGGCCTTGCCCGTGGCACGCATAAAATTAATTTTCTCAAAAAGCTTTCAAAATGAACAAACAACTTTCATACTGACGATTTCCGCCAATTTCCCACTGTTGCGGGTGGAATTTCCCAAATTGCTTAAACACGTATTCATTAAATTCTTATCGGACAAAACTTAAAACTTCTCCAAAAATATCTTAGAATCGCACTTTTCACAGAGAAAGTTTTGATTTTGCGAAAATTGTGAAACACGTCTCAAATGATTTTACATATGAATTTGAGAGCGAAACGTCACCCACCCAATCTTTGACCTCCATTTCCACCAAGGAAGAATGGATTTTTCGAAAAAGTGTGAAACACCCCTCAAATGAATTTGAACAAAGATATTTGAAAATGAGTTTGAGGCCGATCGAATGGCAAACAAGAAAGTTTCATACAAACGTTACTCGCGATTTTTTCACACTTGCGGGAAGAATTTCCCGAAACCCCGTCTTAACGTGCACCTTCATCACATAAGGTATCTACAGTCAATGTAAATAAATAAAACAATTTTATTTTAATAAATTTCCTTATGATATATTTCGGCTGCACCTCAGCAACCGACTTCAGGGCACTAACCCAAAAACAAATAACATTAAAATATATTATATTAAATTAAGCAATTACTTAAACAGTTTAAAACATACATTGTATTACACGTGCTTGACGTGGCGGTTAAAACTTGGCCGTTCAACAGGTGTTATACAAGTGAGTCCAATTTTCGTTTTCTGTTTTGTAGTTTACTCGTTTATTGTTTATTATATGTCACATTTCTAGTGTATGTCTTTTGTTGTAGTGATGTTCTTATTCTAGAATTGTCGTGGCATCGAAATTTGGTGTGTGGTTGATTTACATACCGTGGTTCATTAGTGCTGTTTTATACCCTGAGCCCATTTAAAGTGGGTAAAAAGGGTACAATGTATTTGTGCAACTGTATGTAACAGGCAGCATCAGCATCAATAGCTGAGTCGATCTAGCCATGTCCGTCTGTCTCTTCGTCTGTCCGTCTGCCCGTCCGTCCGTATGTACGCAAGGATGTCAGTACCTATAAGAGCTGGAGTCTTGAAATTTAGAAAATAGGTTCCCTAGTGCCCGCGCAGTACGAGTTTGTTTCCGATAATAGATATCTTGCCTCGTTTCCAAGTAATCGATCAAATTCGATATTTAAACAAATCTCGTAAGTTATAAGAGCTTGAGTCAGTGCCTAGCTTGACATGTAGCTTCTAGAATAGTATATTTATATATATATAAATATATATTATATATACTATATACATATATACTATTCTATCGCCCATCAATTTAAGCCACAATTTCAATGTAACTGTCATTTTGAGAAAATAAGAATATTCTATAGCAAAATAAGTCTTCTGTTGAAAATTTCAACAAAGTCGGTTAAGAAACAAATAAGTTATTAAAGAAAACGTGATTTGGCTGCCCGCGTGCCCGCGTGCTTGGGGCAGCTGGCGCATATTGCAAGAATTTCTGTATACATGTACACACACAGTCACGCGCGTCTTTATTGTATTCTATCAACAGCATTGCAATTGTAGTTGTTTTGTTTTCTGTGCTGTGTTTATGTGATGCTATTTTAATTTTTTTTTATTGGTAATTGGTTTGGCTGTTGAGTAGAGGCGGTGGCAAGCAGTGTGGTATGTTTTTTTTAAAATTTATTTTAAGTGCTAAAGCAATCGAGCTCTTAGCGCGAACTGCATTTGATAAATTGATCATTCTTCTCATACAGTGGTGCTTGTCCCTTGAATTTCTGCTATGCCTAAAAGTAGGTCATGACTTTCGTCAACCCTTCGTTTTAGTTTTAGTAAAACATCGACCCTTGTAGTAGTAGAATTAAAAAGCATAAAATCATGTATTATTTTATTTTTGATTAAACATAAAACACCACAAAATAAAATAAAACAAAACAAGGGAAAATACCCCGATAAAACGAAAATAAAACGATGTATTTTTGTTATTATCAGTCTTACATGGTTGTATTCACTCCAGCATTAGCCTTCTAGCGTTCAAAAAAATATTTAAATACATCATTGGCCTCATATATTCCATCAAATAAGAAATGCAAGCCTAACTGCAATGCATTTATCCCATGGTAATCGCATTTTGCTCTTACATGATGCTGCAAAATGCTCTGTCTCAGCGATGGTGCGTTGCCTCGCTCGCACTCACGCGAGAATGAAGGAATGCTCGATAGATCAGGCCATATCACCGTTATAACTTAGATGTGGTGAAATATAATTGTACTTACAAGAACACACCTATTCTTGCTGAAATTGAAGTTAGACAGAAGGTCCGATTGCCACGCTGCATTCTTTTTAATTTGACAGCAGAACAAGCAAGACGCAAATTTTGAGTGCGCATAAGTTTTACTAATTAAAAGTGCAGGCTGTACACAGCTTCGGCTTATTCAGGGCATATTGAGCCCAACAAATTTCAAGTCTCCAGTGTTCATAATTCCACGCTCAGCAGTTTTCCGCCATCAGGTGATATTCGTTATAAATTAATTGAGTGCGTTCTTCTTAATAAACCCTTTTTCAGTGGGTACAATCCGGTAGCTACCGGCCAGCCATTGCACAACCACGCCTTCGTGTATTCACCAAAAACTGAACATTTTCAAATTTTGTGACTTGCTAATTGTGCACACGCACACTCTTTCGCGATAGCAGTTGTATGAAATTATTAGAGAGTTTGCCATGTTCATGTATAAAACTCCTATTTTCCATGCTTGTTGATGGTAATGTGTGCATGATAACTTTTGGGGCGTGCCAAGCATTAATGCGTTTTAGTGGCTGTTGGTTGCCTGCATGTTCGATGCATATTTGACAAGATTTGAAGTTTTGCCATTTCTTAATCGAAAAATGCAAAAGAGAGCGACTTGCCTCGAGTAGTGCAAACCATCCCCGTGCCGTACGGCATGGCGGTGGAATGTCTTGCGTGAGATGGGCGGGGGGCCCGGGCCGACCGTATAGTACCGTAGGTCGCTGACGCCGTCAGCGACCTACGGTACTAAACGGTCGCCCCCCCCCCCCCCCCCATCTCACGCAACACATTCCACCGCCAAGCCGTACGGCACGGGGAAGGAATGCACTACACGACGCAAGTCGCTCACTTTTGCATTTTTCGATTAAGAAATGGCAAAACTTCAAATCTTGTCAAATATGCATCGAACATGCAGGCAACCAACAGCCACTAAAACGCATTAATGCTTGGCACGCCCCAAAAGTTATCATGCACACATTACCATCAACAAGCATGGAAAATAGGAGTTTTATACATGAACATGGCAAACTCTCTAATAATTTCATACAACTGCTATCGCGAAAGAGTGTGCGTGTGCACAATTAGCAAGTCACAAAATTTGAAAATGTTCAGTTTTTGGTCTTTTCTTAGAATTCTTCGACAAGCCAACGATGAGTTCCCCTTGCAGAAATGCGTCGGGGAGTGCCCGACTAGGAGGTACCCTGAACCCTCCTCTAACAACGCCAAATGCAGCTCGCGCTACGAGCTCGTTTGCTTTAGGAGTAATAAAAATCAAATAACAAAAAAAATAGCTCTCTCAATAGGACTCGAGCTCGTAACAGCCCACACTACTTGCAACCACCTCTACTCAACAGCCAAATAAACAACTAATGGCTACTGAAAAAAAAATTAAAATAGCAGCACATGCCCAGAATACAATACAATCGCAATTGCAACGTTTTTGATAGAATTCAATACAGACGCGCATGAATGTATGTGTGTACATATATACAGAATTTATTTCAAACACATGGGCAGCCAAAACACGCTTTCTTTATTAACTTTTGTGTTTCTTAACAGGTCTTGATAAAATTTTCAACAATAGATTTAACAGTGCTATAGAATATTTGTATATTCTCAAAAAGTCAATTGCATTAAAATTGTGATTGAAATTGGCGGGCAATACAAATTTGTTTATCTATTTGATTTATAGCAATGTGGTGGTAGCGGGGAGGTGGCGATAGCTATAAAATGAAAGATACTTGATATATATATACTATTCAAGAAGCTACATGTCAAGTTTGGTGACCATAGCTCTTATAACTTACGTGATTTGCTCAAAACTAAAAATATAATTTTTATCGATTACTTGAAAACGGGACAAGTTATCGATTCTCGAAAACAAACTCGTACTGCGCGCACACTAGGAGGACCTTCATTCGAAACTTCAAGTCTCTAGACGTATAGGCTCTGAGATCCTTGCGTTCATGCATACGGACAGACGGACGGACGGACAGACGGACATAGCTATATCGACTCGGTTATTGATGCTGGTCAACAATATA
>NW_026998081.1:0-3333 GCF_035044405.1 Drosophila montana | reverse complement strand
ATATGTCAAGGCGATTGAGATGTGATAAATGTGTTACGAGTTGTTTCTTATCTACTACTTTCTACTATTCAAATTATTTAGTTAATTCATAATATGTGTTTAAGAAATAGAATTTGGAAGGCTATGGAGCTATGAAGAGTAATACTACTTGCCACTAGGTGGCGTGTTTGTCTTCGCAAACCAAGGCCCAGCATGAGCAACATTCATACGTATTTCACTAGGTGGCGCCAGCAAAAGCAAAGCGTGAATTACTGAATAACTAGTTTATTATTAAACATACAAGGTTTATTTTTAATTAGTTGCAGTTGATGCGAATTGTTGACGTGCTTGCGATTTGCTCACGATACCATTCGATCTCAATATCGATAACTCTAGGCTCAACTCAGTGTTGCCACAAAGAACTTTGAACTTGAAAACTAGTTATTCTGATGTCTATGCTAGATGCAAATATATTGAAATGAATTACAACGACTTGTCACATCTGACGCTTTAAGTCCCAACTCAATCTGTAAATGTGCGGCAGTAGCTCTTGATCAGTTCTAATATGGCTGCAGCTACGGGTTAGTTAATAAATGCATCTATATAGCATCTAATCGATTGTTGCATTTGCTTAATTAGAGATAAACCCCGATGGGCCTGCGTCGACTGGAGCAACAGAATTGTGGCATCGCAAAAAAAAGATCGAGACCCTGGATGGCACTAATTAAGAATAAGAATAAGACACATGAACCATATTCTTCTATTGGGACTCTTATAACGGATCGTAAGTGACTGTCAGAAATTTAATTTGACAGCTTAATATTTTATTAAATTTTAAATTTCTGTTGCAATACCTCACAGCAGCGGCCAATTTCTGTAGCGCAGTGTCATCCAAACTATTTTTGCGCGCCAGCGCCTTGGCGGGCTCAGCTGCTGCCGGCTGCTGCTCCTACGGCAGTGGCTGCTCCAGCGATTTATTGAAGCTGTCAAAGGAGCCGGAGTTGGCGATGGTCTTGCGCTTGAACTTGGAAATCCGTAGAGAGAAGAGAAGAAGGCAAACAGTTTGAATTAGTCTTGCCATGACACAGGGGTTCGTAACGCAAGCAGAGGCTGTAATGGAGAGGGCGGTAGATGATCGAAGCGGACGTTGCTCGGGTCAAGCACCAGCAACATTCTCAAAGCACTAGCAACCAGAGCAACTGCATCGACAAATGCCATCAACGTTCCAACACATGCAAGCAGAGATACAGTGGAGAGTCGGGTAAGTGTAGGCTCAATGACACCAGCTTAACATGACACTTTAATATAGAATCAAGATACAACTTTAAAACTGAAAGCTTTAAGCTCTAAGATGCTTTAATCAAGCGCGTTTCCCTTATGTAAAATAGCTCCTCAAATTAAAGCTCTAAACAAGATGCTTTAACTGAGCGCGTTTCTCTTAAAGCTTAAAGCTCTTTTGCATTATAACGGCTCATTTATTGATAGTATTATTTTTCTTAAAAATCTTATTAACATCACAATACTTCATAATAAAGCACCATAGGAAGAATCGGAATAAAATTAGTTTTTGCATGGCAACATTTTCCGAATATCTTCAGCGAGCTGAACTTATACAAATGTACATATATAAATTTAGGAAATTCTTATCAAACATCTTTATTAATAGCCAATTGAGCTGCAAAGCATATTAAACAAAATATATTTTGGGGTGTATTTCTTGATATAACAAATGTTCTCGGATAAAATATTTATTGAGTGTTATAATTAGGTAAAACATTAATTCTTGATAAGCCAGTGTGTTGAAAATATGTCAAAAGCTTTATAAGGCCCAATCGTTGGAGATTTTTAGCCAGTCAAATTTGGGCAACCACTCGCAATGAACATAATCCGTGCCTTTGCTCTCGCTCTTTGTTTGGCGTCAGCTTTTCTGCCTTCAATAGCCGATGACACGTGTAAGTATATATATATATATATATATATATATATATATATATGTTCACTCTTAAACATCACATAACATAATTTTTTCTGAAGATGATGCTTGTACGAGATCCGATGGACTTTCTGGACATTGTAAGCCATATAGAAATTGTCCTAAGATTTTAGAAATTAGACGGCACAAACCACTTTCGACTGTTGAACTAAACTACTTAATGAATTCAAAATGTCCACCTATAAGGGTTTGTATAAATATCGATTGCGAATTTGAAAAGCCCAAAATTACGAATTTCCTCCATCCCATAGGGTTATGTCTGCTGCGAAGAAGAGGAGAGTGCGGGTATGGCACTATTGAAGGAACAGGATTGTGGATACTTTGGTGGAACATTAAAGACAATCGGCGGAACCGAAGTTAATTTAATGTCAAGACCTTGGATGGCTCTACTTAAGTTTAAAATTAACGGGGCTGAAGAATTTAAATGTGGTGGCACTCTAATAACTAAACGTAAGAAACTGTCTATTATAATATATAATATGATCTTTAATTCAATCCAATTCATAGGCTTTGTACTAACCGCCGCGCATTGTGTTGTTGGTCGAGACCTGTAAGTAATTCCTGATAATCATGCTAGCATTTCTTACAAAAATTATACCATAGATCAAATGTGCGTTTGGGGGAACACAAAATATCCAATGCAACAGACTGCGCTTGGGTAAAATCAAGATATATATGCGCGCCCCCAGTTGAGGATATATCGATTGAAAGGATCATTGTGCACGAGGATTACTCGCGAGAATCTGTACACAATGACATAGCATTGGTTAAGCTATCCAGGGACGTAGAGTTCAAACGTATGTTTTTTATTTAACAAGCTTAAGTTCTTCAATTTCTTAACCGATTTATATGCCACAGAACATATTAGGCCTATCTGCTTGCCTGTGAATGCAACACTCCAACAACAACCAGAAGAAATGGAAGAGTTCCAAGTAACTGGTTGGGGCAAAACTGAAAATGTATTCATGTCCGATAATATCATGGAGAGCAAAATCCCTAGGATTCCTCGCGAAGAGTGCACAAGGTCCTTACAAAGGGATATAAGAAAATCCCAACTGTGCGCTGGTAACCTTGGTAAGGACTCCTGCAAAGGCGATTCTGGTGGTCCTTTATTATATTTGAGCGAATATAACGAGAACCAAAGGTACGTGCAGTTCGGTATAGTTAGCTACGGTTCGCGTATTTGTGGTGATGGGTATCCTGCGGTGTATACAAATGTTGGCAGCTATATGCGCTGGATAGCCGATAAAATAATCGCCAATTAGTTGACGGTTTTATGTGGATATCGAATATATAAATATGCAAATAAATATATAAACGCCTATATCGAAATTGTTTCCTGTAACTGAGCCAAACGCTGC